>NC_041392.1:682799569-682872437 GCF_002162155.2 Triticum dicoccoides | reverse complement strand
TGATATATAGTAGTCTTCCTCGGTGTCTCTCGAACAAACACGTTCTCTCGAAGTCGACTCCTCTCACGCGCACACACCTTCTCTCCCCTCTCTACAGGCATTTTCTCTCTCACACCCCATCGTTGGTGGCCTCTGCCATACACATCACCTCTCTATGATGAAATCCATGCACACTTAAATTACATCCGCCACAAAGGACCCCGCGACACACACACACACACCCCAAACACACACACACTAAGACTCCATCTCTCTCTCTCTCACACACACACACACATGCAAGCACGCACGCCCCCCCCACACACACACTAAGACTCCCTCTCTCTCTCACACACACACAAACTAAGACTCCATCTCTCTCTCTCTCCTCTCTCACACACACACACTAAGACTCCATCATACACACATGCTCTAGGCGGAGCATTTGTTCCTACCACCCTTCATCCAACCTTACCCGGATGATAAACAATCACCTTTATTTACTTGCATAACATGGACAAATTCCACTTTACTTTAGTAGTCAGCAAACTTATCATTTGTACCCTTATAAAAAACGAGTTGGTGGTGATGGTGTGCCTGCCATCTTGTAATACAGACCGTATGATCTATATCTGAGGATAGAAAGCAAACTATGATAATTTTACAAAAGATATCGGCACCTCTCTCCACATAATTATCTCTCGCAACCTCATTGCTCAGCAATTAAGAAAGGAATAAGTCTCTGGAACAATCGAGCATGCATGGTGGCCGCTCCCGCCTGCCGGCGCCGTCCATCCCCATGCCTCCACCCATTCCGACCACCAGTCACCACCACGCTCCACTCCTCCTCGCCTTATCTCTCATCTTTCATTTTTTCGATGACATTCTCGAGATACCAGTTTTTTGATAAAATTCTTGAGATATCACTAGTTTTTACACATGGGATTACTCCTGCATGGGTCAATCACAACAGGTGTTCTATAAAAAAATGCATATTGATGTTCCGTGCAATTCACGAGAATCTTGCTTGTAATTATATAACGCAAATCATGAGCAGGAAGTGACACTTTTTTGACACAACCACGTTAACATGGCCACGTAAATCACTAGCTAAAGTGAATACCATTATACTTATATCCCGATGCAAAAGGTTGAGTACATGTCCGAAGAGTAGAGTCGCACACACGCACTCTGTCTCTCAGAATCTCTCTCACACACACACACCAGTTACGTGACGCCCACTTAAGCAGACACGTATGTTACAATTTGTGCACCCGCTTGTACACGTGATGCTGCGCATTTATTTAAGCTGGAAGGCGAATCCAAATAGTAGCTGCATTCATTCCCCTCCCGCCGCCTCTTCTCTGGTCGCCGTCGTCCGGTAGCCATGGGCCAGCCGAAGGTAACAACATAGGCCATACTCCCGCCGGAGCGGCGCTTTAATATGGAAATTTTAGTGGTCATGCATGCATCTTTTTGTGCTAGCACTCCTTGCTACCTCTTGAGCTTGCTTTGGTTTTCTCCGAAGAGGAAAGGATGATGCAGCAGAGTAGCGTAAGTATTTCCCTCAGTTTTTGAGAACCAAGGTATCAATCCAGTAGGAGGCCACGCGCAAGTCCCTCGTACCTACACAACACAAAGAGCTCAACGCAACCAACGCGATTAGGGGTTGTCAATCCCTTCACGATCACTTACGGAAGTGAGATCCGATAGATAATATTTTTGGTATTTTTGATATAAAGATGCAAAGTGAAAAGTAAAAGGCAAAGTAAAAACAAAGCAAGATTAAAGTGATGGATATTGATATGATGAGAATAGACCCGGGGGCCATAGGTTTCACTAGTGGCTTCTCTCAAGAGCATAAGTTTTCTACGGTGGGTGAACAAATTACTGTTGAGCAATTGACAGAATTGAGCATAGTTATGGGAATATCTAGGCATGATCATGTATATAGGCATCATGTCCGTGACAAGTAGATCGAAACAATTCTGCATCTACTACTATTACTCCACTCATCGACCGCTATCCAGCATGCATCTAGAGTATTAAGTTAAAAACAGAGTATCGCTTTAAGCAAGATGACATGATGTAGAGAGATAAATTCATGCAATATGAAATAAACCCCATCTTTTTATCCTCGATGGCAACGATATAATACGTGTCTTGCTGCCCCTTCTGTCACTGGGAAAGAACACCGCAAGATTGAACCCAAAGCTAAGCACTTCTCCCATGGCAAGAACTACCAATCTAGTTGGCCAAACCAAACGGATAATTCGAAGAGACTTGCAAAGATAACCAATCATACATAAAAGAATTCAGAGAAGATTCAAATATTGTTCATAGATAGACTTGATCATAAACCCACAATTCATCTGTCTCAACAAACACACCACAAAACAAGAAGATTACATCGAATAGATCTCCACAAGAGACGGGGAGAACATTGTATTGAGATCCAAAAAGAGAGAAGAAGCCATCTAGCTAATAACTATGGACCCGAAGGTCTGAGGTAAACTACTCACACTTCATCGGAGGGGCTATGATGATGTAGAAGCCCTCCGTGATGACGTCCCTCTCCGGTGGAGCTCCGGAATAGGCCCCAAGATGGGATCTCATGGATACAGAAAGTTGCAGCGGTGGAATTAGGATTTTGGCTCCTGTTCTGATCGTTTGGGGGTACGTGGGTATATATAGGAGGAAGGAGTACGTCGGTGGAGCACCGAGGGGCCCACGAGGTAGGGGGCACTCCCTGTAGGGGGGGGGGCTACCCTCATGACCGCCTCTGGTACTTCTTGGAGTAGGGTCCAAGTCTCCTGGGTCTTATCCGAGAAGAAAATCACGTTCCAAAAAAGATTTTTCTGTTTGGACTCCGTTTGATATTCTGTTTCTTCAAAACACTGAAATAGGCAAAAAAATAACAGCAATTCTGGGTTGGGCCTCCGGTTAATAGGTTAGACCCAAAAATAATATAAAAGTGGAAAATAAAGCCCAATATAGTCCAAAACAGTAGATAATATAGCATGGAGCAATCAAAAATTATAGATACGTTGGAGACGTATCAGGCATCCCCAAGCTTAATTCCTGCTCGTCCTCGAGTAGGTAAATGATAAAAAGAGAATTTTTGATGCGGAGTACTACTTGGCATAATTTCAATGCAAAATTTCTTAATTGTGGTATGAATATTCAGATTAGAAAGATTCAAGACAAAACTTCATATTGACATAAAGAATAATAACACTTCAAGCAAACTAACAAAGCAATTATGTTTTCTCAAAGTAACATGGCCAAAGAAAGTTCATCCCTACAAAATCATATAGTTTAGTCATGCTCCATTTTCGTCACACAAGAATGCTCTCATCATGCACAACCCCGATGACAAGCCAAGCAATTGTTTCATACCTTAATAATTTCAAACTCATAAAATTTCACGCAATACATGAGCGTGAGCCATGGATATAGCACTATGGGTGGAATAGAATATAATGATGGGGGTTGTGTGGAGAAGACAAAAAGGAGAAAGTCTCACATCAACGAGGCTAATCAATGGGCTAGGGAGATGCCCATCGATTGATGTTAATGCGAGGAGTAGGGATTGCCATGCAACGGATGCACTAGAGCTATAAATGTATGAAAGCTCAACAAAAGAAACTAAGTGGGTGTGCATCCAACTTGCTTGCTCATGAAGACCTAGGGCACTTGAGGAGGCCCATCGTTGGAATATACAAGCCAAGTTCTATAATGAAAAATTCCCACTAGTATATGAAAGTGATAACTCAAGAGATTCTCTATATGAAAAACATGGTGCTACTTTGAAGCACAATATATGAGACTCGCTATATCATGGTGCTACTTTGAAGCACAAGTGTGGAAAAAGGATAGTAACATTGCCCCTTTTTGTGTTTTTTTTGGGCCTTTCTTTTTTTTGGCCTTTTTTGGGGACAATGCTCTATTGAATGATGATCATCACACTTCTATTTATTTACAACTCAATGATTACAACTTGATACTAGAACAAAGTATGACTCTATATGAATGCCTCCGACGGTGTACCGGGATATGCAATGAATCAAGAGTGACAAGTAAAAATTATGAACGGTGGCTTTGCGACAAATACTATGTCAACTACATGATCATGCTAAGCAATATGACAATGATGAATGTGTCATGATAAACTGGATGGTGGAAAGTTGCATGACAATATATCTCGGAATGGCTATGGAAATGCCATAATAGGTAGGTATGGTGGCTGTTTTGAGGAAGATATAAGGACGTTTATGTGTGAAAAAGTGTATCATATCACGGGGTTTGGATGCACCGGCGAAGTTTGCACCAACTCTCAATGTGAGAAAGGGCAATGCACGGTACCGTAGAGGCTAGCAATGATGGAAGGGTGAGAGTGCGTATAGTCCATGGACTCAACATTAGTCATAAAGAACTCATATACTTATTGCAAAAATCTACAAGCCATCAAAAACCAAAGTATTACGCGCATGCTCCTAGGGGGATAGATTGGTAGGAAAAGACCATCGCTCGTCCCCGACCGCCATTCATAAGGAGGACAATCAAATAGCACCTCATGTTTCAAATTTGTTGCATAATGTTAACCATACGTGCATGCTACGGGACTTGCAAACTTTAACTCAAGCACTTCTCAAATTCACAATTACTCTACTATCATGACTTTGATATTACTACCTCCATATCTCAAAACAATTATCAATCATCCAACTTTTCTTAGTATTCAACGCACTCAAAAGAAAGTTTCACAAATCTTGAATACCAAGCAAGTTATTATTAAGCAAATTACCATGCTATTACGACTCTAAAAATAATTTAAGTGAAGCATGAGAGATCATAGTTTCTTTAAAACAAAACACCACCGTGCTCTAAAAGATCTAAGTGAAGCACATAGAGCAAAATTTCAACGCTCAAAAGATATAAGTGAAGCACATAGAGCAAAACTACATAGCTCAAAAGATATAAGTGAAGCACATAGAGTATTCTATCAAATTTTAATTCATAGATGACTCTCCCAAAAGGTGTGTACAGCAAGGATGATTGTGGCACACTAACAAACAAAGACACAAATAATACAAGACGCTCCAAGCAAAACACATATCATGTTGGTGAATAAAAATATAGCTCCAAGTAAATTACCGATGGAAGTGGACGAAAGAGGGGATGCCTTCCGGGGCATCCCCAAGCTTTGACTTTTTGGTGTCCATGGATTATCTTGGGGGTGACATGGGCATCCCCAAGCTTAGGCTCTTGCCACTCCTTGTCCCATAATCCATCAAAAGAACTCACCCAAAACTTGAGAACTTCACAACACAAAACTCAATAGAAATCTCGTGAGCTCCATTAGAGAAAGAAAACATAAAACCACTTCAAGGTACTGTAATGAACTCATTCTTTATTTATTTGGTGTTAAACATACTTTATTCCAACTTCTCTATGGATTATAAACTATTTTACTAACCATAGATTCATCAAAATAAGCAAACAACACACGAAAAACAGAATCTGTCAAAAACAGAACAGTCTGTAGTAATCTGTAACTAACGCAAACTTCTGGAACTCCAAAAAATATACCAAAATTAGACGACCTGGATAATTTATTTATTGATCAGCATAAATTAGAATCAGTATTTTATCACGTTCTGATGATTTTTAGTAATTCGGGCACTGAACGCAAAGTTTCTGGAAATTACAGCAAGATCAAATAACTATCATCCAAGAAGATCCAATAGGTCTAGCTTGGCGCAAACACTAATTAAAACACAAAACCACATCCAAACAGAGGGTAGATGGGTTATTTATTCCCTAACATAAGAAAACACAAAAACCAAAAATAAAATAAAATTGGGTTGCCTCCCAATAAGAGCTATCGTTTAACGCCTCTAGCTAGGCATAAAAGCGAGGATAGATCTAGGTATTGCCATCTTTGGAAGGCAATTCTTCAATGAGGCATCTACCTTTCTTATATATCTCTTTCTTTTTAGTAATTATCAAACTTTTAGGCACAAGATCGAAAAATTCATTTGTAGCAAATGGTTCCTTAATGAAATTAAAAATATCGGGATGAATACTTATAGATTTAAGGTCCGCAGTTTCCTTACTAGATGATTCACCCTTATTCTTAGGAACATACATAAGCTTAGAAATTTTAGTGGGAGGACTAGGAGTATTCTTTGCGGAAGAAAAAGCGGTTTCCAAAGTGGTAATGATACCCTCAAGTTTATCGATTCTAGAGGAATCTAGATTTATTTTCTCATCTACCATGGGTTCCTTCTCCTTAATATTTTTCAAAGTCATTCCTACCTTAGACCCATATTGAGTGATTTGATTATGAATCTTTTTATCTATATTTTCAATTGATTCAATAGTAGCAACTTTGTTTTCAATAATTTCAAGCCTTTGCATAACATGCTCCAAAGTTAACATAGTTCCATTAACCAAAAGAGGTGGTGAGCCAAATAAGTCTATCATAGCATTATAAGAATCAAAAGTATGGCTACCCAAGAAATTCCCTCCGGTAATGGTATCAAGGATATATCTATACCAAGGACTAGCACCCACATAAAAATTACGAAGAAGAACTGAAGTAGATTGTTTCCTGGTAGCTCTGTTTTGAGCATTGCAAATTCTATACCAAGCGTCTTTCAGATTTTCTACCTCCCTTTGTTTAAAATTTAGAACTTCATTCTCGGGAGATAACGGAGAAGATATAAGACTAGCCATGACGACAAGACAAGCGAGAAAAAGGCAAACGGAGAAGGAGAAGGGGAAGGAGAAAGAGAGGGCGAATAAAATGGCAAGGGTGAAGTGGGGGAGAGGAAAACGAGAGGAAATGGCAACTAATGTAATGCGGGAGATAGGGATTGTGATGGGTACTTGGTATGTTGTTTGCGTAGACTCCCCAGCAACGGCGCCAGAAATTCTTCTTGCTACCTCTTGAGCTTGCGTTGGTTTTCCCCTAAGAGGAAAGGATGATGCAGCAGAGTAGCGTAAGTATTTCCCTCAGTTTTTGAGAACCAAGGTATCAATCCAGTAGGAGGCCACGCGCAAGTCCCTCGTACCTACACAACACAAAGAGCTCAACGCAACCAACGCGATTAGGGGTTGTCAATCCCTTCACGGTCACTTACGGAAGTGAGATCCAATAGATAATATTTTTGGTATTTTTGATATAAAGATGCAAAGTGAAAAGTAAAAGGCAAAGTAAAAACAAAGCAAGATTAAAGTGATGGATATTGATATGATGAGAATAGACCCGGGGGCCATAGGTTTCACTAGTGGCTTCTCTCAAGAGCATAAGTTTTCTACGGTGGGTGAACAAATTACTGTTGAGCAATTGACAGAATTGAGCATAGTTATGGGAATATCTAGGCATGATCATGTATATAGGCATCACATCAGTGACAAGTAGATCGAAACGATTCTGCATCTACTACTATTACTCCACTCATCGACTGCTATCCAGCATGCATCTAGAGTATTAAGTTAAAAACAGAGTAACGCTTTAAGCAAGATGACATGATGTAGAGAGATAAATTCATGCAACATGAAATAAACCCCATCTTGTTATCCTCGATGGCAACGATACAATACGTGTCTTCCTGCCCCTTCTGTCACTGGGAAAGAACACCGCAAGATCGAACCCAAAGCTAAGCACTTCTCCCATGGCAAGAACTACCAATCTAGTTGGCCAAACCAAACGGATAATTCGAAGAGACTTGCAAAGATAACCAATCATACATAAAAGAATTCAGAGAAGATTCAAATATTGTTCATAGATAGACTTGATCATAAACCCACAATTCATCGGTCTCAACAAACACACCGCAAAAGAAGAAGATTACATCGAATAGATCTCCACAAGAGAGGGGGAGAACATTGTATTGAGATCCAAAAAGAGAGAAGAAGCCATCTAGCTAATAACTATGGACCCGAAGGTCTGAGGTAAACTACTCACACTTCATCGGAGGGGCTATGATGATGTAGAAGACCTCCGTGATGACGGCCCTCTCCGGCGGAGCTCCGGAACAGGCCCCAAGATGGGATCTCGTGGATACAGAAAATTGCGGTGGTGGAATTAGGTTTTTGGCTCCTGTTCTGATCGTTTGGGGGTACATGGGTATATATAGGAGGAAGGAGTACGTCGGTGGAGCATCGAGGGGCCCACGAGGCAGGGGGCGCACCCTGTAGGGGGGCGCCCCCTACCCTCGTGACCGCCTCCGGTACTTCTTGGAGTAGGTTCCAAGTCTCCTGGGTCTTATCCAAGAAGAAAATCACGTTCCAAAAAGGATTTTTCTGTTTGGACTCCGTTTGATATTTTGTTTCTTCAAAACACTGAAATAGGCAAAAAACAACAATTCTGGACTGGGCCTCCGGTTAATAGGTTAGTCCCAAAAATAATATAAAAGTGGAAAATAAAGCCCAATATAGTCCAAAACAGTAGATAATATAGCATGGAGCAATCAAAAATTATAGATACGTTGGAGACGTATCACTCCTATATAAGGGTTGACCGGTCGCTTCCCGCGGACGTGCGCGGGTGGTGGAAGTGGAAGGAGAAGGGAGGTGGGCTGTGAGTAACATTTTTTACCATAATTTCTTAGGAAACTGAGTGCAATAATTGAGTAGTTTTGCAAACTACCAGTACTACACCTGAAACAGTTCAAAACCGATATTCCCTTGCCAACGCGCGCTTCCCGCGTGAAACGGTCAGTGTCCCCCTGGAGCGTCAGTGCCGCATTAATGCCCGGCCAGAGCGGAGGCGACCTCTCACTAGCGCCGGCTTTGAAGTGGCACGACGGCCGAGAGAGCGCTGCTTCCCGGTGCACGCGACTGCTCCGCGTCGAGACTGGCCATAGGCCCTGTTTGGATCCATGGGTTAGAGTTAGTTTGAGCTAGTTGGGGCTCAAATAGCCCTAAACTATCCAAGCATGAGGGTTTAAATTGGAGCAAGTTGCACCGGACCCACCAAAAAAAACTATCCCACCCAAGAGGTGCTAACTGGAGATGTTCTCATTGGGACCACTGAAAAACCACTTTTCTCTCTCCATGAAGTGCATTTATTGTCAATCTAACCCTGTCACCCAAACACCTCTTTGGCTACAGTTAGTTCAGGGTTAGTCATGAGTTAGTCTAACCTCTAGCTAAGTTAGAGTATCAAACAGGAGCAGTATAGGACATGCAAGTTGCTCAAAGCATACATGCCAATTCGTACGTGAAAGGATTTTTTTTCTTTTTGAAAACGGAACGTGAAAGGAATTTTTTTAAGAATGCTCTTGGCATGTCGCTAACATGTGATAGTTAACCGACCTCAATAGACGGCAGAAACGCCAGCCCGCCTCACTTTGATAGAGACGAGGAGGGGGAAGCGATACAGGCTGCTGGATTACTAGAGATAGGTGTCGCACGGAAGCCAAGAAATATGGTGATAGCGTGGGTTAGCCATGTACTAGTATGATACTACACTGGGCTGCGTGTTTCGTACTCTTCCAGTCCACTGCGGAGATGATTGGTTAATTTTATATCGCTGAATAATATTAAATATTATGAGTGCAGACGCTCCACCACGAGGTTCCTTGCTCCTTCTCGGTCGTCCGGAATCTATGTTCTTCCACTCTATTTTTTTACGTGAGCTTTGTTCATCCTTTTGCCAACACGCGAGACATCTAGCATCAAGGTGCACGTGTTATGCAAGGATCGTTCCATCTATATGAAGAACACGTGGGACTGGAACTACGAGATGAACATGTACCCAGGAGTGGACGTACGAACCTGAGTAATGTAGCGCAGTAAGTGAAGTAGAAAGGCACAAATGGTATGAACATGCGTGGCATATAGGGTGTGCTTGGTTGCGTTCTCGTCTCAGCATAGTTGTTCCCTCTTCATGCATGCTCAACTCAACACCCCTCTTCATGCATGCTTCTAGTGTATTTGTGCTAAACTAGTGTGGACTCATGCACCGTCCATACACTCTACCAAACACCAAAAAGTAGGTCGAGAAGGGAACTCTTGGGCGGCATTTGTCTCTTACTACGTACTACCACTAAATGTTGTACGTGCAATGCACGGTGATGTTATGGAATACGTGCCTAAGTACTCTACTACTACTATATTAGTTGGAGGCACATATTAACTTTTATATTTGTTTACGTGTATGCCCTGAGACCTTCCAACTAGACGTGTCTTTGTCTCCAGGTCGCACTTTGTATCATTCATACCACTAAGTGCTACTATGTGTGGTCTCCGACCCAGAAGTGGAAGAAGTGGAGACGCTCTACCATGCTGTTTTTTTACGCTGGGCTCTACCACGCTGTTCATGTCCCACTCCTTTCGCTGACGTGTGGGACATCCAGCACGTGCCGTGTTTGGCACCCTTCGTCGTAAGAGTTGAAACGCTAGCATTCATCAGAAATAAAAAATAATTATAAATCGGCAGTGATACTATTTTTTTGCGAATCAATCAACAGTGATACTATACCACGCGGTTTCCTTGCTCCTCGATATCGGAAAAAATACTTCCATTCGCCAACATGTGGGACGTCGACCATCCTGGTCCACTTGCCATGCACGCAAAACTCCAAGGGAGTCACCCAGGTTGTCGCGCCGCAGTAACAATGACTAATGAGCCGTCAAATCACAGGCCCACTTCCCACTTTGAAGTTGCTTGGACGAAGGAACCATCATGACTTTGTTGAATTCCGCTTCTTGAAGAAAACTATTGTACCAGCAGTACTACTAGCTACAGTAGTTACTCCAACAGAGGCCTCTTTTCGTTCATAGGATAGGAATATGAAAATCATAGGAAGTGAGATGGCATGCATCTCAATTCCTATAGAGAAAGAGATGCCATTTGATGCTTAGGATAGGATTTTTTCCATTTAGTCTAGGCTAATGTACTGGTAATTTGCTCTAAAAACTATAGTAGTAACTAGTAGTACTGGTACATGCTCGTACTCAGACACACACACACACACACTAACTACTAGTACTACTACTTCTCACATGCTGGCCAGACGCCGTCGTTCTCCTTCCCGGCTTTGTCGGCGACACCCCACCGTGCTTGGATCTTCGCTGACCTCTGCCCAGCAGCACGTGTGTCCTTTTCTTTCTTGCGGCAGCGGGCCTCTCTCTTCTTGAGTGCTTTCTGACTTTTCTGCTCCCTCTATGCGGCTTTGGCCGCCTCTTGCTCTACCGCCCATTCGTCCTTGGCATCTTCAAATTCCTCCCACATAGTTGTGAGGTCGCGAGAGGAGATGAACTCGGCACAGTGGGATGCCATCGCTTCCCTACCATTTTGTGTGCGATCATGGGCGGCGAGGAACTCGGAGCGACGGGATGCCATCGCTGCCTTACCGGTTAGTGTGCGGCGCGGTGGCATGAACGACACTTGGTGAGAGCTCTGGGGTGGAGTGGCCGGACAACCGTATAGTGCATTGGTTTGTCAAGAGCTCAAGGATAGAAGACAAAGCAAACTTGGATTCCCCTTCAATCTTGGTCATTTATTACTGAGTAAAATGCATTGGCGGTCATTGAACTTGTCTTGATAGCTCACTTTGATCATTGTATACGAGATATGGTGATTATACGGTCACTGGCTCAGCGTATAGCTCCGTATTTGTCTGGTTGACCAGTCAAACAGTCCGCATGCGCCTCATCAGCTCGTGTTCTTTATCTATCTACGCGGGCCTACCTGTCAATGGAGAAAGAAATACTGTAAAAACCAAAACTATGCTAGAGTCCGGACCGCTTTCGAAGCCCGCTCTCACCGCCCTGGCCCCTCAAGACGCCAGCTGCCCGCCGCATGCATGCATAGCAAGTAGTACTTCTTATGTGGAGGAGAGAGAGGCATTGACAAAGTCAAGGAGTGGGCTCTTCAAGAGCCCGTCTCTACACGTGTTCCTAGGTATAAAAAATTCTACAAAAAGTCATAAAAAACAATTGTGTCTTAAAAAAGAAAGGTAAAAAACATTTGAGAGGAAATAGATAGAGAGAAAGTGAGAAAAAGTTGTAACCTAGGCATTACATGAGGAAGGAGGGAGTGGTGCACATGCCAAGTTCACTGGGCTGCCGTGTTTCACACTCCTCCGTCATAACAGTGGAGACAATAGCTTTCATAAAAAATAAACAATGAATACTCGTTGCTCGTCCTCTATATAGAAAGAATACTTTCATTCGCTGACATGTGGGACGTCGACCATCCTGGTCCACCTGCCATGCACAAAATTATCCTGGTCTACCCCGGTCGTATCGCAGGCCCAACCTTTCCCACTGTAAGTTGTTCGGACGAAGGAACCATCATGACTTCGTTGAATTCCGCTTCTTCAAGAAAACTTACTGTACCCGCAATACTGCTACCACACGTGAAGACTGGACGGCACTGTACCACGTCATATCACTAAAACCCACTAGGGCAAACTAGCCCGCCTAGGTCATCTATTTTGGAACTGAGGGAGTACGTCTCTACACTGCTATGATTTTGTGTTGCACGTCATATCACTGAAACCCACTAGGCCAAACTAGCCCGCCTAGGTCATCGATCGCTAAGCCCACAATTTTAGGAGCTAGGGCTATTGGTCGATCGACGAGGGATAAGTATAAGCGTACCACGAGCTCATAAGCCCCAACGTTTCTCTTTGGTGAGTGTTTTGCAAGTACTATAGCTCGCACAGTAGCTAGCCTACTAACACCAAGAATCATCAAACAAGCCCTGCTGATATGATAAACAGTTCAAACTTACATCTAATCATGCCATATATTACATCAAAAGCTGGTGAGGATACATCTGTTTCCATAACTCGGAGAGGGTTCACATAATTCATCGCATGATTCACTATCAAACAAAAGTAGCAAGATCCGCCCACACAAGATAGTGCACTAGCCCTAAGATGGTTTGATAACACGCATCGTTTTGTTAATTAAACACAGGGCAATGCAAACTACCCTGAAGGATTAGCCCGACCAACTATTTCTTGTCATCGATCTCTCGGGCAATGACCACAGCACGGACAACGGCATGGGAATCAATTTCTGGGGCGATGTCTGCAGGACTGACCGCGACATCGAAATTGATCTCTGGGGCGATGTCCACAGGATGGACAGCGGCATCGGAATCGATCTCCGGGGCGATGCCAACAGGACGGGCCACGACATCGGAATCATCAAGGACGTCCACCGGCACCTGCACAACCCTAACATATTAGCAAGCACATTGCAAATAATCAAAAACCACAACTATGGTAATAAGCCATTATTTTTTACCTTGTGCAGATCACCGGGGGATCTCATCCCTTCGGGGGACATCTCCTCGTCCTCGATGGGGGCCATCACCTTGCCAGGGGAATACTGTTTCTCAACGGCGACTATCTCCTCAAACTCGGTCTTGAGCCTCACATAGGTGGCAATCAGAGTTCCTGGGGTAGGCACGGTGGGGTCCTTGCCGTTCTTCCAACTTCCTTTGAGGAGTTCGTCCGCCAACGTCCTCAACTCTTTGGCCAATGCTAGTTTCTTGGAGTTCTTCGTCTCCATGGGTTGGCCCGCCAACATGGTCAACTCGTTGGTCGGTGCTCGCTTCCTGGAGATCGCTGTCTCCAGTGGGTTGTCCGCCGGCAACTCTTTGCCTAGTGCTCTAGGATCCATCAATGAACTGACAAACAAAAAGCAATCGAAAGGAAACCATAATCGCAATGAAAACGGGAAAAGAATAGGATGTGAGAATCGGTCGGTGCTTCACAAAAAGAAGATTCTTGGAATGAAAATATAGCAGCATAACTGATTCGCCCACCTTTCCTTCGTCGGTACAGAAGAAAAATGGCAAAAGTGAGTAGCCTGGAGTGAGGTTTTCTTCAAGAAAGGGAAGAAAGGGCTTGAACAAGCGTTCCAGTGAAATGATGGTTGCTTCGTCCAGTCCAGCTTGGAGGCCACCATACCACTGCTGGTAAAGGTGTGGGTTTTGTGATATGACGGGTCATGACAGCCACACCGGGGTTGCAGGTGAGTCTCGACTGTAGCACCTCGTTGTGATTTGGTGGATGGCACGCGGGCCCGGATGCTTTGAAATGTCCTGCATGTAGATAGAGCGGCTAGTAATATAGGAGTGCTCAATATTGTGCACCGCGACCAAGGCGGAGAGGAAAATGAGAGAACTACGTAATTAATGCATGAGTTTAATTAGGGTAGTTTTGTAAAGTACGAGATACATTCCTCCAATCGCAAAATGCCTTGGTTCATGAGATTTGAGATTTGAGCCCTATAAACCGGAAGGGAGGGAGTACTGCACATGGTGTAGTCTAGTCACTTGTTGAAATCTCTAGAAAGGCAAATACTCCTTTCCGGTTTACAGGGCTATACTATTCCCTCCGTCTAGGTGTTTAAGTCATCTTAGGCTAGCCATAGTGGGAGTAACTTAGCTAGTAACATAGCGCACTCCAAGAATTTTTTGCTTATGTGGCAAGTAATTAATGAGAGGTGGTAACATAATATGTTACTGTAACATAGCGCTTTTCAAGATAAGATGAGTCTACAAGCTAATAAATGAAGCCATCTAAAATACTACTATTATGTTACTTTGCATTATGAAGGTAGTAATTTAGGCTAGTGTCACTAGTCTAAGTTACTCCCCACTATGACCAGCCTTACGAAAACCAAATAGTCCCAAAACACTTAGGCGTGGTGCATTAACTTCTACCTTGTTTCTTGTTTCTTGACATATCAACCAATAAGAGATGAGAGGTGTGCATGCTTTTAATGACTTGCAATGGCTAGTTCATTGCATGCAATGCTATTAATTAGCAAATAAACATTGGTGACCCCAAGAGGAAACGGTGCTAAGCGCGTGGACCTATGCAGGATGAGTATCAACCAATGGATAATGGAGTTTAATTGTTAAACAATAGCAATTTTGTCTCATGCAAGAGCCTGGCTAGTACTCCAAGGAACCGCACCACGCGAGCATTCGCAACTGCCACATTCGGGTTGTGCTTGGCTCTTCGCCTCTTCGAGAAGACAAATAATAATGATTACTATTACTTCTACAGTATAGAATGCACTGTTGCATGTCCGTCCACCTCGTGCGGGAGGGATAGCGAAAGCTTCAACTTACTACTCCTGCCTTCGCGTCCATGACAGGTGGGCCCAACAGGTGGTTGGCCCTCCTGTCATGCAGCCAAAGGCAGGTGCAGTTAAGGCACCGGAGCTCAGTCCGCGAGGGAGAGGGTGTTATAGTAATGAAATTTCTCGGTCTTGTACGAGTTGACGAAGATAGGGGTTGCTTGTTTGGTAGGGTTGCTCACTACATGTATATATTGGCTGGAGCCTCCGCGCTTGCTTGCTAGGGTTGCTCTATTCACACACTCTCATCCTCTCCAGATTTAAACAAGATAGGGGTAGTAACACTGTCTTTCTCCCTTCAAAAAACACTGGCTTTCTATCCTCACCGCTGGTTACAGATCCGGACATATCCCCCTCCGCCGGTGAAGGGGAGGAGGGGCAGCGTTTAGGCCGTCGTCGACAACGAGGGAGGAGACCCACTGCCGGCCGCACCGTTATCTCTGGCCGAGCGCCGGCGCGGGAGGTCCTCCGATCCCTTCATCGTTGCCTATGGGCGGATCCGGCCTCCCGCCGCCCACCTATCCACATCCCGACGACCTTCAGGTATATCTTCGTTCGAAACTGCCTTAGCTCTACTTCCCTAGCTCGCTTCGTCGCTGCATGTGCATCATTTTCTACCTCTCAGCCCCTCTCGGTCGGATGGTCCAACGTCACATTTTTTTCTCCTATTGTTAGAGGTAAAGCTACTTCATGGAGTCGAATCTTGTACTCCCTCCGTCTGAAAATACTTGTCATTGAAATGGATGTATCTAGATGTATTTTAGTTCTAGACACATCCATTTTGATGACAAGTAATTCCAGACGGAGGGAGTACTTGGTTCAAACAAGAAATAAAGTGGGGGTGGGGGAATTTAGTATGTACATCGGACTAGGTACAAACATGAAGGAAAGGGGGTGAAAGTAGTACAAACTGGTCATCCAACCGGTCTCTTGGTCGAAAAGGGAAATATAGGGGTAACGCTGTACACAGTGGTATGACCAGGACTAGATTTGCTATCCACACATAGGAGTAGGTGGCTAGAGTGAACAAAAATGGGACCAACCCAGATATGTTTCTTGGATGTTTGTTTCTCGGGGCAACAAACTATGAATCACCACTTTATGCCCCTGTTTACGTACATGGTGCTGGACTGCTGGTGCACCCACTGTTATAAGCCATGACAAGTTTAGCCAAATGCTTTTGCCTGTAATTGTTTGAGACTCTGACTGTTCCTCTGTGCCTTTTGTGCAAACAGGGATATCCAATTCACCTGGTTGCTGTTGTGACCTTTTGGTGCACTGCACAAAACTCTTCTTAAAAGAAGTGGCTTTTGTGCTATTTAACTGGAATGTCAGAATGGAACAGTTGGTTCATTTTGGTGGAACTACACAAAGGGAGATCTGTGTTCCAATCCTCATCATCCATATTGGTGCCATAACCTTCCTTTAGGTAAGAATGATATTTAATGCATGTGTTCATCTCTATTTTCCGACTGCCATGAGAAAATAATGTTGTTTTTTACTAGTACACTTGTACTCCCTCACTGACAAAACCAATTCTGAATTAGAAGGCCAATCATGTACTTGGTTTCACCAACTGGTGAGGAGAAAGAGAAACAGAGCATGAAGAGGAAGAAGAAGAAGAATAAACGGTGCCAAGGCGATCTTGCTGAAGCCAGAGGCCTCAGTCGAGGCCATTCAAGGGCTCCGGCAACGAATACCTTACATGTGAGACGATCCTCCAGGGAGCCCTTCCACTTCTGTTGTCTCACTTAATTAATTAGGAGTACTTAAGTACCACTAATTTATTACTGCCTAATTTTCCTGTTGGAGTTAAACAAATCTTTAGTAGGACCCTATGCTGAATCATGTACGTGTATATGTTTGTCTATGGAGGTGAATCATGTGGTGGAGCAGGGAGGGAATATTATTAGTGTCATGACATAATAGTGCTATTATTTTGCATGTCAATTTATTGCCATTGGTTCAATGAGGCAATGGTTTGCGTATTGTCCATCATGAATTTGATGCTACTGGTTGAATAATATGCTTATGTCTTCCTATCCTTTCTCACTAAGCTAATGAAGGTTTCACCTTGTTCCTACTTGTGCAAACAGGGATCATGTTGTGCCAATCATACATTAAATGGAACTACACAAGACAATACAATGAACTGTATCCCAGCCAGTGCTTTAACTCTGCTGGAAGTTCTTGATAATCTTTTGATATAATCTCAGCACTGGTAAACAAGAGTGATTTCAACCATACATTTGAAGTGCATAAAAATATATACTATTGTGTGATTCCAGTGAGTGCTTTATCATCTCTTATGGGACTACATGAATAAGCTTTTTTCTCAGGTTGGTACGGGCCTAAGGCCTTCATCCATATTAGTTTGCTGTCATCTCTATTTGTATCCTGCTACTGTCATGAGAAAGTCCTTTATCTTTGCACGTTAAAGTTTTGCAACCTATGATAAATGGCAATGCTTTGAGTGTTGAGTTGAGCTAATTGGCACTGATTAAATAAACTAATACCTCTCTTTAAGCAAGACTACTATGTTGCTAACTTTACCAATTAAGATAATGAGGGTGCTTCTATTTTTTAGTGTATGTTTCATAAACTAGTCCCACTATTACAGTAATCTCACTCTCTCAATATATGTGCCAACAGGGATGCTCGATTTTGGTGGAACTGCACAAAAACTTTGGGTGCTTCATTGCCTCGACAGCTTCCGTCCTTTCTTGTCAGTTGCTAAACTCCACATGCTTTCTTCCTTTGCTGTCAGTCGCTTGTCTTATCTCGGCTTCCAGTCAAAGGAAATAGTAATTGATATGCTACCTCACACAGGTTGGTACTAGTCTTTATCCTGATTATTGTGCCTGTCATATGTATTGGCAATTTGGTATTGTGCTACTGTTTGCCGATTTCATAAAGGAGTAATTTGGAGCCTGAACTCGCAGGAAAATCATTACATCGGGTGATTTCAGTAGAACTGCACAAAATGATGAGATGGACAGGTACTTATGTTGCTGCTATGTACTCCAAAGTTCACTCAGACAAGCATCGATGTTGACAAGAAGTGCCTATATTCATTCGAGTATCAACCCGCGTCAACCAATTGTCAAACTCCAAGTGTTAGGAGAGTGAACGCCAAAAATATTGCTTGGTGCATAGCCCAGAAAAACGCAGTCCAGTCTTTGGTCCCAACTTGTGCCTTTTGGTTATCGGCACATATGGTAGCGAACTATATGGCATGGAGTCTAAAGATTCCAGACAAGTTGGTTGACGCGTATATTCATCTGGCACTTAATCAGTCTACACGCCAAGGATGCTCCATTTCAGTTGAACTGCACAAAAAATTTGGGTGGTTCATTTTCTCAACCGCCTCCTTTCTCGTCTTCAATGTAGAATTTTGGTGAGATACATGACCAAGATGACCCAGTAAACTGGTTGGATGAAAGTAGTGGCCAAGTTGCTCAAACCCCCCTGGGCACGAGGCCACTATTTGAGGATAAACCTACAAGCAAAGTTCAGATTGTCTGTGTTGCCTCTTATGTACTCGAAAGTTTACTCGTACAAGAACTAATTTTAGCAAGAAGTACCTCCGATTGAACACCATTTACCAGTCTATACCCTAGGTAATTAAAGTTCGTCCATGGATCATATTGGCTGTGATCTCAATCATTTGGATGCATAAACATACTGAACATGCGTATATCTGAATATTTTTGTAAATTATGTATGAATATTGTCGTGTGATCTATCAATCATTTGGATGCATAGATATGCTGAGCTTGTGTATATATGAATCTTTTGAGTTGTTGATTGTGAATGTTGACTATGGATATGAACATGTCCTGTGAACCTGAGTTTGATATGAATGTTTACCTTTTCTGTTGTATTTGTGTGTGAACTTGTTAATATGCCTACTGTGGGGTATAAAACGCAGGTCTCTTATAAAAGTAATGTTGTGTCCAATTTATGTTTTCCCTTCTAACCACCGCGGCTGTGCTGCCGCGCACCCAAACCAGTGAAGTTTCCCACTCCTCTCCATCTGCGACTCCACTGCAGCTTAATAAATAGTAACGTCTTTGGTTCTAGCCCGGTTTTCTGTAGATTAACCAGGCAATTCTCTTCTTCTTAATGAATCGACGAGGCAATTCTTTTGCCTCCGTTTCAAAAAAAATTAGTAACGTCTAACTGAGCCAGTTAGTTAGATGCGTACACTTGGTGTAGTAGGATCTTTATTTAGTTTGATGCATACACTTGTTCTTTTTTGGTAGCCCTTTTGTAATGATGGCTGATGTTTGGTTTGGAAGAGAGAGTTGTGTCTTCACTCTTCTGGCCTGCTTACTGCTTCTGTTGCACCCCAGCCCTGGTTGCTGCTGCTGCTGTTTTCAATGTACAATCAATAGTATATTTCATCTGTTGGTTGAATAAATGTGTTGTTAGAACGATAAACACAATGTTTTGGAAGTCGTTGCATGGTTCGATCCTTTAGTGCCTCGTACCGTATGTAGCACATATTATTTATCGTACGGAACACATTTTTTTTGAAACTCGGAACACATTTTCCACTTGTTGATAACATGCATCCCACTGATGAAGGCACAATAGAGAAGCCCATAATTAACTGGAAGGGAGGCTCTCGCATGAATCCGGCCCAGGTACATGCTCATGGTCCCCTAAATATAAATAAGTAAATAAATAAATAAATAAATAAAGCTAAATGCTCATGCACCAGTTCTTTGTGAAAATAGGTAGCCCAGTATTTCTTTTTGAAGAATACCCAAGCTAGGCCTATTTGTTTTCTCCGAATTACTGGGCTGCAAATCTTTCAAAACGAGGAGGGATGCATTCCGGCCTGGCTTAAGAGTATGGCCAATGTCTGTTAAAAGTAATATCAAAAGGGGTTGAAAATTCCAAAAAAATTATAGCAAATGGGATATAAGTTTCTTTTTTGTTTTTGTTCTTCACTAATATCTTATACGTATTTCATTGGATTTAATATGACATAGTACTAATTTATTTTTAAATTTGTTTTAGTATGGCTATTAATTTTTGGATTAAGAATATTTCGTTCCCCAGCAAAAATTTGCGAATTTTCAAAATTTTCCACATATTTAGTTAATTTTTTGACCCTGGTACGGACCAGAAAATGGCCAGCAATTCTAAAAATGGAAAACGGGCTGCAATAAATTCCATATGAATTAGAAAATGAGTAAAAATTATAAAAATAATAGCAAATGGGATGTACATGCCACAGATTTCGAGGCTGACTTGTTTACGCAAGGCTTTGTCAGTGAACACACGATTCTAGCAGCAGTTAGTGTTGGATGTCCATCCAACGGCCGACGTGCTTCTTCAATCTATGATCTTCCTGCTCCAGCCACCTAAACTAGCGCCGGCGGGACTGCCTGCTCCCTCCTCTTGTGGCCCGCTGTGATGCCGCGCAGGCTTCCCCGGCCCACCCTACTCCCTCCACTGGCCTGGCCGCACGCAATCAACTGCCTCCTTATTACGCGAAAAAAATGATTCCTCCCACCGACATCTGGGGCGCACCGGTTGGGAGGCTGAACTGTGGGCCTACTAACTTGACGCGTACGCAGGGCTTGTCAAGTTAGTCAACAAACGATTCTAGCAGCAGTAACCGTTGGATTTGAATCGAATGGTCCTGCTGCTTCTTCAATCGCTGCTCTTCTTGCACCAGCCGCCCAAACCAGCGCCGGGGAGACCGCGTGCTCCTGCCTCCAGTGGCCGGCTGTGCTGCCGATGAGGCCTCATCGCCCCCTACTACTCCCACCGCTAGCCAGGCCTTGCGGCGACGGCAACCTCACACCGCAGCCGAACCAGTGAACCCTCGTACTCCTCTCCGCGTGGGCATCCACTACCGCGTCTTCCCCGGCTCCGTGTCGTCCCCTTCCTAGGCCTCGCCGTCGTCCACCGCCTTGGTGCTCTCAGCGCGGCGTAGTCAACGTGGTCAACGACATTCCATCGGAAGAGTACTGTACATGGAGAGGCTGACAGCTGGGTCCATGGCCACAGCCCAGTTTTTTTGTGATTTGCCATGTAAGTCGCTTTGTCAGGCCTGTTGGGCTGCAAATCTTTCAAGACGAGGAGAGCTTTCATTCGGCTGGCCGAGAAAATGGCCCATCAGTAATGAGAAATGGGCTGTACATTTTTAAAACACATCAAACCGGCAATTAGTTTCAAATATCTTTTCTTCATTTCGAGATTTGAAATTACATTAATTTTTATGCGTGGAGAATTTGTTGGATTTTATATTGATATACATTTATTTTTAAAATCAGTTTGAATGTGAGTCGAAATTTCGGGATTAAAAACAGTTCAGACCGCACCGAAATATGCAAAATTTCGTATAATTTTTTAACCGTGGCCTTAATATGGGCTGTAATGCTAACAAAAAGAATATGGGCTCCAAAAAAACCTTAATAATTAGCAAATGGGCTATAAAATATTAGAAATAATGGCAGATGGGCTGTATGTTGTTTTCCACAGATTTGAGGCTTTCCTAAAAAAAGGTTGACGCACAAGCAGTGACTGTTGGATGGCCATCCAACGGCCATCGTGCTTCTTCAATCTCTGCTCTTCCTCCTCCAGCCGCTCAAACAGGCGTCGGCGGGATTGCCTGCTCCCTCCTCCCCGCGGCCGGCTCTGCTGTCGCGCAGGCCTCACCGCCCCACCGTACTCCCATCGCTGGCCTAGCCATCCCTCTACTCACCCACACCTGTTGTTATTCTCTGGCGACGGCAGACGAACCAGTAAACCCTCGTACAATCGTACTCCCCTCCGCATGGGAAACAACTGCCGAGTCTTCCCTGCCTCCGTGTCGTTCCCTTCCTAGGCCTCGCCGTCGTCCACCGCCCTGGTGCTCTCGGCGCGGCCTGGTCAACATGGTCAACGACCGACGTGCATCGGAAGTGGACTTTATGTGGAGAGGCCGACAGCTGGGTCCATGGCCGCACGCAAGGAAATGCCTCCTTATTATGCGCAAAATAATGATTCCTCCACCTGACATCAGGGACCCGCCGAAAGGGCCTCTGTATTTCGCGAAAAAAAACGTTACTGCCGCTGACAGCTCAGACCCACTAGCTATATCTTCGCACGCAAGGAAGTGCCTCCTTATTACGCACACAAAAAATGAATACTCCCCCTATTAGCTGGGACCCAGTATAGGGGCAGGCTGACTGTGGGCCTACTAAGTTGACGGGGACGGAGGGCTTTGTCAACTTAGTCAATATGCACGATTCTAGCTCAAGTGACCGTACGATGTCCATCCAACGGCCGTAGTGCTTCTTCAACCTTTGGTCCTCTTGCTCCAGCCGCCCAAACCAGCGCCGGTCGTGCCTCGTGCTCCTGCCTCCCGTGGCTGGCTGCGATGCGGCGGAGGCGTCACCGCCCCCTACTACTCCCACCGCTGGCCAGGCCATCCCTCTACTCACCCACACCCCCTGTTATTCTGCGGCGACGGCAGCTTCACACCACAGCGAACCAGTGAACCCTCGTACTCTTCTACACGTGGGCATCCACTGCCGCGTCTTCCTCGGCTCTGCGTCGTCCCCTTCCTAGGCCTCGCTGTCGTCCACCGCCCTGGTGATCTCGGCGCGGCGTGGTCAACATGGTCAAGGAACGGCTTCCATCGGACGTGGACTGTACGTGGAGAAGCTGACAGCTGGGTCCACGGCCGCAGCAAGGAAGTGCCTCCTTATTACGTGCAAAATAATTATTCCTCCACCTGACAGCGGGACCCACCGGACGGGCCACCATATTTCGCGAAAAAAATGATTCCCCCTGACTACTGGGACCCACCAGCTACATCTTCGCACGCAAGGAAGTGCGTCCGGGCAAAAAAACGATTCGCCCCCTGACTGCTGGGACCGACCAGCTACATCTTCACAGGCAAGGAAGTGCCTGACAGTCGGGACCCACCTGGTCAAAGCGTACGTAGCGTCGTCATTTTGGTCGAAAACGTGTACGTACATACTGGTCGATGTAGAGGCGCGCACGTGTCGTAGTAGAGGCGCGCACGTAGCATTTACACGTACGTACAGCGGCCAGGGTGCAAGAAAGAAAATACGGCCACGTATGTGTACATACGGGCGGGGTCTCGAACGCCTACTCGCGCATACGTATGGCGACGGCTCGTGTACATGGCTGGGTCAGAACGGAGAAACAGCGTCATTGTCGTGTTCATGGGGAGGCAACGGAATGCGTCGTGTTCATGGGGAGGCAACGGAATGCGTCGTGTTCATCGGGAGGGCTTGGACGGAACAGGCGATGGAAACGAGGTCTGGCGTACCACAGAACGGAGGAAACGGCCTTGTGTTCGACCGGCCACATTCGAAACGGGATCCTGTTGATCGGGAGGGGTCTGGCGTACCGCAAAACGGAGGAAACGGACCTCCTACGGTCGAAACGGGGGTCTTGCTGATCGGGAGGGGTGTGGCGTACCGCAAAACGGAGGAAACGGACTTGTGTTGGAGCGCTACGGTCGAAACGGGGGTCTTGTTCATCGGGAGGGGTGTGGCGTACCGCAAAACGGGACTCCACGGGATACTGTTCATCTCCACCATCGACCTCCTCCAGCCTCCACGGGCTCCTGTTCATACAGCCTCCACGGGCTCCTGTTCATCCAGCCTCCACTGCACGCTACTCCACCGGCTACTGTTCAACCACCCCTCCAACGTCTACTGTTCATCCAGCCCTCCACACCACGGGGTCCTGTTCAACCACCCCTCCACGGGCACCCCTCCACCGTCTACTGTTCATCCAGCCCTCCACACCACGGGGTCCTGTTCAACCACCCCTCCACTGTCTACTATTCATCCAGCCCTCCACACCACGGGGTCCTGTTCATCCACCCCTCCACGGGCACCCCTCCACCGTATACTGTTCATTCAGCCCTCGACCACACCACGGGGTCCTGTTCATCCAGAGGCAACGCCACCGCTCACTGTTCATCCAACCCCCCCTCCCGCAACACTCACTGTTCATCCCATCGACCGGCTTTAGTTAGCAGCAGTAGCGAAGGAATCGCTCGATCGGGTTCAGTTAACAGCCATCGATCGATCGCTCGGGTTCAGTAACGCGTAGCCTGCAGTGCAATCGCTCGGGTTCGCTTCAGTTAGAGCCCAACGCCTCGCTCGGGTTTAGTTAGAGCCAACGCCTCGCACACACGCGCGTACGTGTACGAGAGAAACGCGCATCGCTCGGCCCACAACCTCCCACCATAACCGGGAACTCCCCAAAATTTTCCTCCCCCTCGCTTCTACCATGGTTTTTTCCGTCATGGACGGCCCAAAGAATGTCATGCAGCTGCGTCTCCGGCCCGCCCAGGACGGAAAGCCCATTTTCTGTCATGATTTTTTGTCATAGAAGTAGGAGCCGACCACATCTATAATGATACCGGGTTTTGTCACAATTATCATCATAGAAGTATCATATGTATGACAGAAAAAAAAAATCGTTCGGCCCAAAATGTCACGGATGTGTCTTTTTTTTGTAGTGCTTCATGTCTTATTATTGTTGGTAGACCTTTCCTTAGAACGATTGGTGCAATTATTGATATGAAGGAAGGGAATATTAGATTCCAATTTCCATTAAGGAAAGACATGAAACACTTCCCTAGAAAGAAAATTAAATTACCATATGAATCTATTATGAGAGCCACTTATGGATTGCCCACCAAAGATGGCAATACCTAGATCTACCCTTACTTTTATGCCTAGCTAGGGGAGTTAAACGATAGCGCTTGTTGGGAAGCAACCCAATTTTATTTTTATTTCTCCTGTTTAGTAATAAATAATTTATCTAGCCTCTGTTTTGGTTGTCTTTTTTGTGTTTAATTAGTTTTTGTGCCAAGTAGAACCGTTGGGAAGACTTGGAGAAAGTATTTTTTATCTTGCTGTAAAAAACAGAAACTTTAGCGCTCACGAGAATTGCTGCCATTTCTATTTTGAAAGTGATATTTAGTTAATTATTTCTGCAGATGATTAATAGATAAATTCCTCATGTCCGGAAATTTATTTTAGAATTTTTGGGGTTCCATAAGTTGTGTCAGCTATAGATTACTACAGACTGGTCTGTTTTTGACAGATTCTGTTTTTCTTGTGTTGTTTGCTTATTTTGATGAATCTATGGCTAGTAAAAGAATTTATATACCATAGAGAAGTTGGAATACAGTAGGTTTAACACCAATATAAATAAATAATGAGTTCATTACAGTACCTTGAAGTGGTGTTTTGTTTTCTTTCGCTAACGGAGCTCACGAGATTTTCTATTTAAGTTTTGTGTTGTGAAGTTTTCAAGTTTTGGGTAAAGATTTGATGGATTATGGAACAAGGAGTGGCAAGAGCCTAAGCTTGGTGATGCCCATGGCACCCCAAGGTAAAATTCAAGGACACCAAAAAGCCTAAGCTTGGGGATGCCCCGGAAGGCATCCCCTCTTTCGTCTTCGTCCATCGGTAACTTTACTTAGAGCTATATTTTTATTCACCACATGATATGTGTTTTGCTTGGAGCATCGTGTATGATTTGAGTATTTTCTTTTTAGTTTACCACAATCATCCTTGCTGTACACACCTTTTGAGAGAGACTCGCATGATTTGAAATTTATTAGAATACTCTATGTGCTTCACTTATATCTTTTGAGCTATATAGTTTTTGCTCTAGTGCTTCACTTATATCTTTTAGAGCACGGCGGTGGTTTTATTTTATAGAAATAATTGTTCTCTCATGCTTCACTTATATTATTTTGAGAGTCGTTTAGAACAACATGGCAATTTTCTTTTAGGCATAATTAAAACTTTCATATAAGTGCATTGAATACTAAGAGAAGTTTGATACTTGATGATTGTTTTGAGATATGAAGATAGTGATATTAAAGTTGTGCTAGTTGAGTAGTTGTGAATTTGAGGAATACTTGTGTTGAAGTTTGCAAGTCCCGTAGCATGCACGTATGGTAAACGTTGTGTAACAAATTTGAAACATGAGGTGTTATTTGATTGTCTTCCTTATGAGTGGCGGTCGGGGACGAGCGATGGTCTTTTCCTACCAATCTATCCCCCTAGGAGCATGCGCGTAATACTTGGTTTTTGATGACTTGTAGATTTTTGCAATAAGTATGTGAGTTATTTATGACTAATATTGAGTCCATGGATTATACGCACTCTCACCCTTCCATCATTGCTAGCCTCTTCGGTACCGTGCATTGCCCTTTCTCACCTTGAGAGTTGGTGCAAACTTCGCCGGTGCATCCAAATCCCGTGATATGATACGCTCTATCACACATAAACCTCCTTATATCTTCCTCAAAACAGCCACCATACCTACTTATTATGGCATTTCCATAGCCATTCCGAGATATATTGCCATGCAACTTTCCACCGTTCTGCTTATTATGACACGCATCATCATTGTCATATTGCCTTGCATGATCATGTAGTTGACATCTTATTTGTGGCAAAGCCACCATTCATAATTTTTTCATACATGTCACTCATGAGTCATTGCACATCCCGGTAAACTGCCGGAGGCATTCATATAGAGTCATATCTTGTTCTAGTATTGAGTTGTAATCATTGAGTTGTAAATAAATAGAAGTGTGATGATCATCATTAATAGAGCATTGTCTCAAATAAAAAAAGAGAAAGGCCAAAAAAAGAAGAAGGCCCAAAAAAGAGGGGAAAAGGGGCAATGCTACTATCCTTTTTTCCACACTTATGCTTCAAAATAGCACCATGATCTTTATGATAGAGAGTCTCTTGTCTTGTCATTTTCATATACTAGTGGGAACTTTTCACTATAGAACTTGGCTTGTATATTCCAACAATGGGCCTCCTCAAGTGCCCTAGGTATTCGTGAGCAAGCAAGTTGGATGCACACCCACTTAGTTTCTTTTGTTGAGCTTTCATACATTTATAGCTCTAGTGCATCCGTTGCATGGCAATCCCTACTCCTTGCATTGACATCAATTGAAGGGCATCTCCCTAGCCCATTGATTAGCCGCGTCGATGTGAGACTTTCTCCTTTTTTGTCTTCTCCACATAACCCCCTTCATTATATTCTATTCCACCCATAGTGATATATCCATGGCTCACGCTCATGTATTGCGTGAAAGTTGAAAAAAGTCTGAGATTACTAAAGTGTGAAACAATTGCTTTGCTTTTCATCGGGGTTGTGCACGATGTCAGCATTCTTGTGTGACGAAAATGGAGCATGACCAAACTATATAATTTTGTAGGGATGAACTTTCTTTGGCCATGTTATTTTGAGAAGACATGATTGCTTAGTTAGTATGCTTGAAGTATTATTATTTTTATGTCAATATTAAACTTTTATCTTGAATCTTTCGGATCTGAACGTTCATGCCACAATAAAGAAAAAATACATTGAGAAATATGTTAGAAAGCATTCCACATCAAAAATTCTTCTTTTATCATTTACCTACTCGAGGACGAGCGGGAATTAAGCTTGGGGATGCTTGATACGTCTCCAACGCATCTATAATTTTTGACTACTCCATGCTATCATATTATCTATTTTGGATGTTAATGGGCTTTATTTTACACTTTTACATCATTTTTGGGACTAACCTACTAACCGGAGGCCCAGCCCAAATTGCTGTTTTTTTGCCTATTTTACTGTTTCGCAGAAAAGGAATATCAAACGGAGTCCAAACGGAATGAAACCTTCGGGAACGTGATTTTCTCAACAAACGTGATCCAGGAGACTTGGAGTGGGCGTCAAGAAACGATCGAGGAGGGCACGAGGCAGGGGGCGCGCCTACCCCCCTGCGCCGGTAACTTCATCATCACCGTCGCCACACCGTCGTGCTGAAGAAGCTCTCCCTCGGCCTCAACTGGATCAAGAGTTCGAGGGACGTCATCGAGCTGAACGTGTGCTGATCGCGGAGGTGCCATACGTTCGGTGCTTGGATCGGTTGGATCGCGAAGACGTTCGACTACATCAACCGCGTTACTAACCGCTTCCGCTTTTGGTCTATGAGTGTACGTGGACACACTCTCCCTGCTCGTTTATATGCATATCCTAGATAGATCTTGCATGATCGAAGGTAAAATTTTGAAATGCTGCGTTCCCCAACAGTGGCATCCGAGCTAGGTCTATGCGTAGATGTTATATGCATGAGTAGAACACAATGAGTTGTGGGCGATAATAGTCATATGATACGTCTCCAACATATCTATAATATTTTATTGCTCCATGCTATTATATTATCTATTTTGGATGTTAATGGGCTTTATTTTACACTTTTATATCATTTTTGGGACTAACCTACTAACCGGAGGCCCAGCCCAAATTGCTGTTTTTTGCCTATTTCAGTGTTTCGCAGAAAAGGAATATCAAACGAAGTCCAAATGGAATAAAACCTTCAGGAATGTGATTTTCTCAACAAACGTCATCCAGGAGACTTGGAGTGGGTGGCAAGAAACGACCGAGGAGGGCACGAGGCAGGGGGCGCACCTACCCCCCTGGGCGCGCCCTCCACCCTCATGGGCCCCTCGTTGCTCCACCGACGTACTTCTTCCTCCTATATATATCCACGTACCCCCCCAAACATCCAGGAGCACCACGAAAACCTAATTCCACCATCGCAACCTTCTGTACCCGAGAGATCCCATCTTGGGGCCTTTTCCGGAGCTCTGCCGGAGGGGGCATTGATCACAGAGGGCCTCTACATCAACTCCATGGCCTCTCCGGTGATGTGTGAGTAGTTTACTTTAGACCTACGGGTCCATAGTTATTAGCTAGATGGCTTCTTCTCTCTCTTTGGATCTCAATACAAAGTTCTCCTCGATTCTCTTGGAGATCTATTCGATGTAATCTTCTTTTGTGGCGTGTTTGTCGAGATCCGATGAATTGTGGGTTTATGATCAATTTTATCTATGAACAATATTTGAATCTTATTTGAATTCTTTTATGTATGATTAGTTTATCTTTGCAAGTCTCTTTGAATTATCAGTTTGGTTTGGCCTACTAGATTGATCTTTCTTGCAATGGGAGAAGTGCTTAGCTTTGGGTTCAATCTTGCGGTGCTCGATCCCAGTGACAGAAAGGGAACCGACACGTATTGTATTGTTGCCATCTAGGATAAAAATATGGGGTTTATATCATATTGCATGAGTTTATCCCTCTACATCATGTCATCTTACTTAAAGCATTACTCTGTTCTTATGAACTTAATACTCTAGATGCATGCTAGATAGCGGTCGATGTGTGGAGTAATAGTAGTAGATGCAGAATCGTTTCGGTCTACTTGTCTCGGACGTGCTGCCTATATACATGATCATACCTAGATATTCTCATAATTATTCGCTTTTCTATCAATTGCTCGACGGTAATTTGTTTACCCATCGTAATACTTATGCTCTTGAGAGAAGCCACTAGTGAAACCTATGGCCCCGGGGTCTATCTTCCATCATATTAATCTTCCAACACTTAGTTATTTCTATTTGCCATTTATTTTACTTTGCATCTTTATTTCTCTTTATCATAAAAATACCGAAAAAATTATCTTATCATATCTATGAGATCTCACTCTCGTAAGTGACTGTGAAGGAATTGACAACCCCTTTATTGCATTGGTTGCGAGGTTCTTATTTGTTCGTGTAGGTGCGTGGGACTTGAGCGTGATCTCCTACTGGATTGATACCTTGGTTCTCAAAAACTGAGGGAAATACTTACGCTACTTTACTGCATCACCATTTCCTCTTTAAGGGAAAACCAACACAGTGCTCAAGAGGTAGCATCATACTGCTTACCAGCAACATCTTACTTTGATTCGGCGGTATTGTTGTATGAAGCGGCCCGGACCGACATTACATGACCGCGTTCATGAGACTGGTTCTACCGACGTGCTTCGCACACAGGTGGCTAGTGGGTGTATGTTTCTCCAACTTTAGTTGAATCGAGTTTGACTATGCCCGGTCCTTGTTGAAGCTTAAAACAACACACTTGACGAAAATCATTGTGGTTTTGATGCGTAGGTAAGAATGGTTCTTGCTTGAAGCCCGTAGCAGCCACGTAAAACTATCAACAACAAAGTAGAGGACGTCTAACTTGTTTTTGCAGGGCATGTTGTGATGTGATATGGTCAAGACATGATGATATATAAATTGTTGTATGATATGATCATGTTTTGTAACCGTTATCGGCAACTGGCAGGAGCCTTATGGTTGTCGCTTTATTGTATGGAATGCAATCGCCATGTAATTGCTTTACTTTAACACTAAGCGGTAACGATAGTCGTAGAAGCAATAGTTGGCGATACAACAACGATGCTACGATGGAGATCAAGGTGTCAAGCCGGTGACGATGGTGATCATGACGGTGCTTTGGAGATCATGACGGTGCTTTGGAGATGGAGATTAAAGGCATAAGATGATGATGGCCATATCATATCACTTATTTTGATTGCATGTGATGTTTATCCTTTATGCATCCTATTTTGCTTAGTACGGTGGTAGCATTATAAGATGATCTCTCACTAAATTTCAAGGTATAAGTGTTCTCCCTGAGTATGCACTGTTGCTACAGTTCGTCGTGCCAAGACACCACGTGATGATCGGGTGTGATAAGCTCTATGTTCACATACAATGGGTGCAAGCCAGTTTTGCACACGTAGAATACTCAGGTTAAACTTGACGAGCCTAGCATATGCAGATATAGCCTCGGAACATTGAGACCGAAAGGTCAAACGTGAATCATATAGTAGATATGATCAACATAGTGATGTTCACCATTGAAAACTACTCCATCTCACGTGATGATCAGACATGGTTTAGTTGACATGGATCACGTGATCATTTAGATGACTAGAGAGATGTCTATCTAAGTGGGAGTTCTTAAGTAATATGATTAATTGAACTTTAATTTATCATGAACTTAGTACCTAATAGTATTTTGCATGTCTATCTTGTTGTAGATCAATGGCATGTGCTACCATTCGTTTGAATTCTAATGTGTTCCTAGAGAAAGCTAAGTTGAAAGATGATGGTAGTAATTACACGGACAGGGTCTGTAACTTGAGGATTATCCTCATTGCTTCACAGAAGAATTACGTCCTGGAAGCACCGCTAGGTGCAAAGCCCGCTGCAGGAGCAATTCCAGATGTTATGAACATCTGACAGAGCAAAGCTGATGACTACTCGATAGTTCAGTGTGCCATGCTTTACGACTTAGAATCGGGACTTCAACGATGTTTTGAATGTCATGGAGCATATGAGATGTTCTAGGAGTTGAAGTTACTATTTCAAGCAAATGCCCGAATTGAGAGATATGAAGTCTCCAATAAGTTCTACAGCTGCAAGATGGAGGAGAATAGTTCTGTCAGTGAACATATACTCAGAATGTCTGGGTACCACAACCACTTGACTCAACTGGGAGTTAATCTTCCTGCTGATAGTGTCATTGACAGAGTTCTTTAATCACTACCACCAAGCTACAAAAGCTTCGTGATGAACTATAATATGCAAGGGATGGATAAGACAATTCCCAAGCTCTTCGTGATGCTAAAGGATGCAGAGGTAGAAATCAAGAAGGAGCATCAAGTGTTAATGGTCAACAAGACCACTAGTTTCAAGAAGAAGGGCAAAGGAAAGAAAGGGAACTTCAAGAAGAAGAGCAAGCAAGTTGCTTCTTAAGTGAAGAAGCCCAAGTCTGGGCCTAAGCCTGAGACTGAGTACTTCTACTGCAAAGGGACTGGTCACTGGAAGCAGAACTGCCCCAAGTATTTGGCAGATAAGAAGGATGGCAAAGTGAAAGGTATATTTGATATACATGTTATTGATGTGTACCTTACTAATGCTCGTAGTAGCGCCTGGGTATTTGATACTGGTTCTGTTGCTCATATTTGCAACTCAAAACAGGGGCTACGAATTAAACGAAGATTGGCTAAGCACAAGGTGACGATGCGCGTGGGAAATGGTTCCAAAGTCGATGTGATCGCCGTTGGCATGCTACCTCTACATCTACCTTCGGGGTTAGTTTTAGACCTGAATAGTTGTTATTTGGTGCCAGCGTTAAGCATGAACATTATATCTGGATCTTATTTGATGCGAGACGGATATTCATTTAAATTATAGAATACTGATTGTTCTATTTATATGAGTAATATCTTTTATGGTCATGCACCCTTGATGAGTGGTCTATTTTTGTTGAATCTCAATAGTAGTGATACACATATTTATAGTATTGAAGCCAAAATATACAAGTTTAATAATGATAGTGGAACTTATTTGTGGCACTGCCATTTAGGTCATATTGGTGTAAAGTGCATGAAGAAACTCCATGCTGATGGGCTTTTGGAATCACTTGATTATGAATCACTTGATGCTTGCGAACCATGCCTCATGGGCAAGATGACTAAGACTCCGTTCTCCAGAATAATGGAGCGAGCAACAGACTTATTGGAAATAATATATATTGATGTATGCGGTCTGATGAGTGTTGATGCTCGTGGTGGGTATTGTTATTTTCTGACCTTCACACATGATTTGAGCAGATATGGGTATATCTACTTAATGAAACATAAGTCTGAAACATTTGAAAAGTTCAAAGAATTTCAGAGTGAAGTGAAAAATCACCGTAACAAGAAAATGAAGTTTCTACGATATGATCATGGAGGTGAATATTTGAGTTATGAGTTTGGTCTTCATTTGAAACAATGCGGAATAGTTTCACAACTCACGCCACCTGGAACACCACAGCGTAATGGTGTGTTCGAACGTCGTAACCGCACTTTATTAGATATGGTGCGATTTATGATGTCTCTTACTGATTTACCGCTATCGTTTTGGGGTTATGCTTTAGAGACGGATGCATTCACGTTAAATAGGGCACCATCTAAATCCGTTGAGACGACACCATATGAACTGTGGTTTGGCAAGAAACCCAAGTTATCGTTTCTTAAAGTTTGGGGCTGCGATGCTTATGTGAAAAAGCTTCAATCTGATAAGCTCGAACCCAAATCGGAGAAATGTGTCTTCATAGGATACCCAAAGGAGACCGTTGGGTACACCTTCTATCGCAGATCTGAAGGCAAGATATTTTTTGCTAAGAATGGATCCTTCCTAGAGAAGGAGTTTCTCTCGAAAGAAGTGAGTGGGAGGAAAGTAGAACTTGATGAGGTAATTGTACCTTCTCCCTTATTGAAAAGTAGTTCATCACAGAAATCAGTTCCAGTGATTCCTGCACCAATTAGTGAGGAAGCTAATGATGATGATCATGAAACTTCTGATCAAGTTACTACCGAACCTCGTAGGTTAACCAGAGTAAGATCCGCACCAGACTGGTATGGTAATCCTATTCTGGAGGTCATGTTACTTGACCATGATGAACCTACAAATTATGAGGAAGCGATGATGAGCCCAGATTCTGCGAAATGGCTTGAGGCCATGAAATCTGAGATGGGATCCATGTATGAGAATGAAGTGTGGACTTTGGTTGACTTGCCCGATGATCGGCAAACCATAGAGAATAAATGGATCTTCAAGAAGAAGACTGACGCTGATAGTAATGTTACTGTCTACAAAGCTCGATTTGTTGCGAAAGGTTTTTGACAAGTTCCAGGAGTTGACTATGATGAGACCTTCTCACCCGTATCGATGCTTAAGTCTGTCCTAATCATGTTACCATTGCCGCATTTTATGATTATGAAATTTGGCAAATGGATGTCAAAACTGCATTCCTTAAAGGATATCTCGAAAAAGAGTTGTATATGATGCAACCAGAAGGTTTTGTCGATCCAAAAGGTGCTAACAAAGTGTGCAAGCTCCAGCGATCCATTTATGGACTAGTGCAAGCCTCTCGAAGTTGGAATATACGCTTCGATAGTGTGATCAAAGCATATGGTTTTATACAGACTTTTGGAGAAGTCTGTATTTACAAGAAAGTGAGTGGGAGCTCTGTAGCATTTATGATATTATATGTAGATGACATATTGTTGATCGGAAATGATACTGAATTTCTGAACGGCATAAAAGGATACTTGAATAAGAATTTTTCAATGAAAGACCTCGGTGAAGCTGCTTATATATTGGGCACCAAGATCTATAGAGATAGATCAATACGCTTAATTGGACTTTCACAAAGCACATACCTTGATAAAATTTGAAGAAGTTCAAAATGGATCAAGCTAAGAAAGAGTTCTTGCCTGTGTTACAAGGTGTGAAGTTGAGTAAGACTCAATGCCCGACCACTGCAGAAGATAGAGAGAAAATGAAAGTCATTCCCTATGCCTCAGCCATAGGTTCTACATGTATGCAATGTTGTGTACCAGACCTGCTGTGTGCCATGCTATTAGTTTAGCAGGGAGGTACCAAAGTAATCCAGGAGTGGATCACTGGACAGCGGTCAAGAACATCCAGAAATACCTGCAAAGGACTAAGGATATGTTTCTCGTTTATGGAGGTGACAAAGAGCTCATCATAAATGGTTATGTCGATGCAAGCTTTGACACAGATCCGGATGACTCTAAGTCACAAACCGGATACGTATTTATATTGAATGGTGAAGCTATAAGTTTGTGCAGTTCCAAGCAGAGCATCATGACAGGATCTACTGTTGGGGAACGTAGTAATTTCAAAAAAATCCTACGCACACTTAGGATCATGGTGATGCATAGCAACGAGAGGGGAGAGTGTCATCCACATACCCTCATAGACCGTTAAGCGGAGGCGTTATGGCAACATGGTTGATGTAGTCGTACGTCTTCATGATCGACTGATCCTCAGTACCGAACGTACAACACCTCCGTGTTCAGCACATGTTCAGCTCGGTGACGTCCCGCGAACTCACGATCCAGTAGAGCTCGGGGAAGAGTTTCGTCAGCACGACAGCATGGTGACAATGTTGATGAAGCTACCGCAGCAGGGCTTCGCCTAAACACCGCTACAGTATGACCGAGGTGGATTATGGTGGAGGGGGGCACCGCACACGGCTGGGAGAGATCTTTGTGATCAACTTGTGTATCTAGAGGTGCCCCCTGCCCCCGTATATAAAGGAGCAAGGGGGAGAGGCGGCCGGCCAGGAGGAGGCGCGCCAGGGAGGAGTCCTACTCCCACCGGGAGTAGGACTCCCTCCTTTCCTAGTTGGAGTAGGAGAAGGGGGAAGGAGGAGGGAGAGAGGAAGGAAAGGGGGCGCCGCCCCCCTCCTTGTCCAATTCGGACTAGAGGGAGAGGGGGCGTGTGGCCTACCCTGGCCGCCCCTCCTCTTCTCCACTAAGGCCCCGGTACTCCGGTAAAATCCCAATTTCACCCGGAACACTTCCGATATTCAAATATAGGCTTCTAATATATCAATCTTTATGTCTTTTTTGAGACTCCTCGTCATGTCCGTGATCACATCCGGGACTCCGAACTTCCTTCGGTACATCAAAACACATAAACTCATAATATAACCGTCATCGAACTTTAAGCGTGCGGACCCTACGGGTTCGAGAACTATGTAGACATGACCGAGACATGTCTCCGGTCAATAACCAACAGCGGAACCTGGATGCTCATATTGGTTCCTACATATTCTATGAAGATCTTTATCGGTCAAACCGCACAACACTATACGTTGTTCTCTTTGTCATCGGTATGTTACTTGCCCGAGATTTGATCATCGGTATCCAATACCTAGTTCAATCTCGTTACCGGAAAGTCTCTTTACTCGTTCCGTAATACATCACCCCGTAACTAACTCATTAGTTATCATGCTTGCAAGGCTTATAGTGATGTGTATTACCGAGAGGGCCCAGAGATACCTCTCCGACAATCGGAGTGACAAATCCTAATCTTGATCTATGCCAACTCAACAAGTACCATCGAAGACACCTGTAGAGCACCTTTATAATCACCCAGTAACGTTGTGATGTTTGGTAGCACACAAAGTGTTCCTCCGGTATTCGGGAGTTGAATAATCTCATAGTCACAAGAACATGTATAAGTCATGAAGAAAGCAATAGAAGTAAACAAACAATCAAGTGCTAAGCTAACGGAATGGGTCAAGTCAATCACATCATTCTCCTAATGATATGATCCCATTGATCAAATAATAACTCATGTCTATGGTTAGGAAACTTAACCATCTTTGATCAATGAGCTAGTCAAGTAGAGGCATACTAGTGACACTATGTTTGTCTATGTATTCACACATGTATTATGTTTCCGGTTAATACAATTCTAGCATGAATAATAAACATTTATCATGAAATAAGGAAATAAATAATAACTTTATTATTGCCTATAGGGCATATTTCCTTCATCTACGTGTGAAGCGGAGTACTGATACGTCTCCGTCGTATCTATAATTTTTGATTGTTCCATGCCAATATTCTACAACTTTCATATACTTTTGGCAACTTTTTATACTATTTTTGGGACTAACATATTGATCCAGTGCCCAGTGTCAGTTCCTGTTTGTTGCATGTTTTTTGTTTCGCAGAAAATCCATATCAAACGGAGTCCAAACGTGATAAAAACGGACGGAGATTTTTTTTGGAATATATGTGATTTTTGGGAAGTGAAATCAATGTGAGACGATGCTCAAGGGACCCATGAGGCAGGGGGCGTGCCCCTGACCCTCGTGGCCACCCCGTAAGGCGGTTGATGCCCTTCTTCCGCAAGAAAGCTAATATCCGGATAGAGATCGTGTTAAAATTTCAGCCGAATCGGAGTTACGGATCTCCGGGAATATAAGAAACGGTGAAAGGGTAGAATCTAGGAACGCAGAAACAGAGAGAGACAAAGATACAGATCCAATCTCGGAGGGGCTCTCACCCCTCCCACACCATGGAGGCCATGGACCAGAGGGGAAACCCTTCTCCCATCTAGGGAGGAGGTCAAGGAAGAAGAAGACGAAGGGGCAACCTCTCCCCTTCTCTTCCGGTGGCGCCGGAACGCTGCCGTGGCAATCATCATCACCGCAATATTCACCAACAACTTCACCGCCATCATCACCAACTCTTTCCCCCTCTATGCAGCGGTGTAACCTCTCTCTTACCCACTGTAATCTCTACTTAAACATGGTGCTCAAGGCTATATATTATTTCCCAATGATGTATGGCTATCCTATGATGTTTGAGTAGATCCATTTTGTCCTATGGGCTATTTGATGATCAAGATTGGTTTGAGTTGCATGTTTTATTATTGGTGTTGTCCTATGGTGCTCTCTGTGCCACGCGAGCGTGAGGGATCCCCGCTGTAGGGTGTTGCAATACGTTCATGATTCGCTTATAGTGGGTTGCGTGAGTGACTGAAACACAAACCCAAGTGAGGGGGTTGTTGCGTATGGGATAAAGAGGACTTGATGCTTTAATGCTATGGTTGGGTTTTACCTTAATGATCTTTAGTAGTTGCGGATGCTTGCTAGACTTACAATCATAAGTGCATATGATCCAAGCAGAGAAAGTATGTTAGCTTATGCCTCTCCCTCATATAAAATTGCAATAATGATTACCGGTCTAGTTGCCGGTTGCCTAGGGACAAATAACTTTCTCGTAACAAAAAGCTCTTTACTAAAACTAACTTAGTTGTGTCTTTATCTAAACAGCCCCTGTTTTTTATTTACGTGCTCTTTATTACCTTGCAAACCTATCCAACAACACCTACAAAGTACTTCTAGTTTCATACTTGTTCTAGGTAAAGCGAACATCAAGCATGCGTAGAGTTGTATCGGTGGTCGATAGAACTTGAGGGAATATTTGTTCTGCCTTTAGCTCCTCGTTGGGTTCGACACTCTTACTTATCGAAAACTGTTGTGATCCCCTATACTTGTGGGTTATCAAGACCTTTTTATGGCGCCGTTGCCGGGGAGCAATAGTGTGGGGTGAATATTCTCGTGTGTGCTTGTTTGCTTTATCACTAAGTAATTTTTATTTGTTGTTCTTAGTTGTTCTTTATCTTTAGTTATGGATATGGAACACGAAATACCAAAAAATTAGGTGTACTTTCTGCTCATGGAGATGGGGAACCTCCTAAAACCCTCGATGCTGGTTATGTGAAAGATATTATGTACTACTTTAATAATCCTGAGAAAACCCCATTCAATTATGTAATGGGAGTAACGTTGGATTAACGCGAATACTTTAGGAATTATCGCTTGACACAAAAAGGGAAACTATTATGGAATCAAATTCATATATTGAATTGGTATGCTAGGCAACAATGCTTGAGATATGATTATACTTGTTGCTCTAGGATGAAGGCTCCACACCTTCCCTTTTTATGAGAATTTAATGATAATAAAACCTTAGCTTCTTATGCTAATGGTATATATGATTACTATGATGTGGAACAAATAGAAGAATTTGTTGCTTTTATGGGTGCTTATGAAATTGAATCTATGTTTAAAGAGTTTGAATATTTTGATGATTCGGTTTATAGACCTGAAAATTTAGCTATCCTTAAATATTGCTATGAGAATTATGAATACAATTCCGATATTAATGCACTTATTGAGAAAGTCTCTGATGTCCAAGAAGAGACTAATATTTTGCAGGAATCTATGGAAGAAGAAGTTGATGAAACTATGAGCTCATTGGATGAAAAAGATGAGGAGGTGAGCGAAGAACAAAAGGAGGAAGAGCGGATTGATCACCCGTGCCCACCTTCTAATGAGAGTAACTCTTCAACTCATACATTGTTTAATTTCCCTTCGTGCTTACCGAAGGATGAATGCTATGATAATTGCTATGATCTCATTGATTCTTTTGAAATATCCCTTTTTGATCATGCTTGCTATGCTTGTGGCCAAGATTCCAATATGAATTATGCTTATGGAGATGAACTTGCTATAGTTACTTATGTTAAACATGAAATTGTTGCTATTGCACCCACGCATGATAGTCCTATTATCTTTTTGAATTCTCCCAACTACACTATATCGGAGAAGTTTACTCTTATTAAGGATTATATTGACGGGTTGCCTTTTACTACTACACGTGATGATTTTGATGAGTATAATATGCATGTTCTCGCTGCTCCTACTTGCAATTATTATGAGAGAGGAACTATATCTCCACCTCTCTATGTTTCCAATACGATAAAATTGCAAGAAACTGTTTATACTATGCATTGGCCTTTACTATGTGTGCAAGAATTGTTCTTTTATGACATGCCGATGCATAGGAAGAGAGTTAGACTTCGTCATTACATGATATATGTTGCTTTGTGCTCACTACTAAATTACAAATCATTGCTAATTAAATTGGCTTTGATATACCTTGGGATCCGGGTGGATTCATTACTTGAGCACTATATGCCTAACTTAATGGCTGTAAAGAAAGCGCTGCTAGGGAGACAACCCAGAAGTTTTAGAGAGTCATTTATTTCTATTGAGTGCTTTTATATAGTTTAAAAACAATAAAAATAAAGAGGGGACCTAAAACTTTTTCAAAAAGGAAAGTGAAAGTGAGAAAGACAAGCATTGTTGAAGTGGGAGAGCTCCTTGAACTTTGTTCATGCTCACGGCAACTTTGTGAATCTTGATTACAGAAACTTTTAAAGAAAAATAATTATCCCCTTTTACAATTCCATTGTATTATAAAAATAATGTGCCAAGATTTGCCTTTAGGATGTTTACTTTGCTTGTTGGTTTGTACGGTGCAGGATAGAAACTTTGGCTGTAGTGCGCGAGTTTACATTTTTTACTGGAACGTCAAATGGTTCTGAAACTTTTTGAACTGTCTTTCTATACAAATTGTTTATTTTTCCTAATTTTGGAAGAATTTTTCAAGTATCAGAACTATGGTGAATGTTCAGATTATTACAGACTGTTCTGTTTTAGACAGATTCTGTTTTTGATGCATAGCTTGCTTGTTTTGATGAAACTATCAAATTTATATCAGTGGATTAAGCCATGAAAAAGTTATACTAAAGTAGAAACAATGCAAAAACAAAATATGCATTGGTTTGAAACAGTACTTAGAGTAGTGATTTGCTTTATTATACTAACGGATCTTACCAAGTTTTCTGTTGAAGTTTTGTGTGGATGAAGTGTTCGATGATCGAGAAGGTCTCGATGTGAGAAGAAGGAAGAGAGGCAAGAGCTCAAGCTTGGCGATGCCCAAGGCACCCCAAGTAAATATTCCAGGAGACTCAAGCGTCTAAGCTTGGGGATGCCCCAGAAGGCATCCCCTCTTTCTTCAACAAGTATCGGTATGTTTTCATATTCGTTTCATTCATGTGATATGTGCAATCTTGGAGCGGATTTTGCATTTACTTTTCATTTTTCTTTTATGCACCATGCTGGTATGAGATAGTCCTTGGTTGATTTATAGAATGCTCATTGCACTTCACTTATATCTTTTGAGTATGGCTTTATAGAATGCTTCATGTACTTCACTTATATCAGTTGAAGTTTGGATTGCCTGTTTCGCTTTACATAGAAAACCGCCATTTGTAGAATGCTCTTTTGCTTCACTTATATTTGTTAGAGCGTGGGAATATACTTTGTAGAAAGAATTAAACTCTCTTGCTTCACTTATATCTATTTAGAGAGATGACAGGAATTGGTCATTCACATGGTTAGTCATAAAATCCTACATAAAACTTGTAGATCACTAAATATGATATGTTTGATTCCTTGCAATAGTTTTGCGATATAAATATGGTGATATTAGAGTCATGCTAGTGGGTAGTTGTGGATTAGTAGAAATACTTGTGTTGAGGTTTGTGATTCCCGTAGCATGCACGTATGGTGAACCGTTATGTAACGAAGTCGGAGCATGATTTATTTATTGATTGTCTTCCTTATGAGTGGCGGTTGGGGACGAGCGATGGTCTTTTCCTACCAATCTATCCCCCTAGGAGCATGCACTTAGTACTTTGTTTCGATGACTAATAGATTTTTGCAATAAGTATGTGAGTTATTTATGACTAATGTTGAGTCCATGGATTATACACACTCTCACCCTTCCACCATTGCTAGCCTCTCTAGTAGCGCGCAACTTTCACCGATACCTTAAACCCACCATATACCTTACTCAAAACAACCACCATACCTACCTATCATGGCATTTCCATAGCCATTCTGAGATATATTGTCATGCAACTTCCATCATCATCATATACATGACTTGAGCATTCATTGCCATATTGCTTTGCATGATCGTAAGATAGCTAGCATGATGTTTTCATGGCTTGTCCGTTTTTTGATGCCATTGCTACACTAGATCATTGCACATCACGGTACACCGCCGGAGGCATTCATATAGAGTCATATCTTTGTTCTAGTATCAAGTTGTAATATTGAGTTGTAAGTAAATAAAAGTGTGATGATCATCATTATTAGAGCATTGCCCCAGTGAGGAAAGGATGATGGAGACTATGATTCCACCACAAGTCGGGATGAGACTCCGGACGAACAAAATAAAAAAAGGAAAAAAAGAGAAATGCCAAAAAAAGAAGGCCCAAAAAAATGAGAGAAAAAGAGAGAAGGGGCAATGTTACTATCCTTTTACCACACTTGTGCTTCAAAGTAGCACCATGCTCTTCATATAGAGAGTCTCTTGAGTTATCACTTTCATATACTAGTGGGAATTTTCATTATAGAACTTGGCTTGTATATTCCGATGATGGGCTTCCTCAAACGCCCGAGGTCTTCATGAGCAAGCAAGTTGGATGCACATCCACTTAGTTTCAGTTTGAGCTTTCATACACTTATAGCTCTAGTGCATCCGTTGCATGGCAATCCCTACTCACTCACATTGATATCTATTGATGGGCATCTCCATAGCCCGTTGATACGCCTAGTTGATGTGAGACTATCTTCTCCTTTTTGTCTTCTCCACAACCACCATTCTATTCCACCTATAGTGCTATGTCCATGGCTCACGCTCATGTATTGCGTGAAAGTTGAAAAGGTTTGAGAACGTCAAAAGTATGAAACAATTTCTTGGCTTGTCATCGGGGTTGTGCATGATGTGAATATTTTGTGTGGTGAAGATGGAGCATAGCCAGACTATATGATTTTGTAGGGATAACTTTCTTTGGTCATGTTATTTTGAAAAGACATGATTGCTTTATTAGTAGGCTTGAAGTATTATTGTTTTTATGTCAAATGATAGACTATTGCTTTGAATCACTCGTATCTTAATATTCATGCCATGATTAGATATGTGATCAAGATTATGCTAGGTAGCGATCCACATCAAAAATTATCTTTTTTATCATTTACCTACTCGGGGACGAGCAGGAATTAAGCTTGGGGATTCTGATACGTCTTCGTCATATCTATAATTTTTGATTGTTCCACGCCAATATTCTACAACTTTCATATACTTTTGGCAACTTTTTATACTATTTTTGGGACTAACATATTGATCCAATGCCCAGTGTCAGTTCCTGTTTGTTGCATGTTTTTTGTTTCACAGAAAATCCATATCAAACGGAGTCCAAACGGGATAAAAATGGACGGAGATTTTTTTTGGAATATATGTGATTTTTGGGAAGTGAAATCAACGTGAGATGATGCTCGAGGGGCCCACGAGGCAGGGGGCGCGCCCCTGACCCTCGTGGCCACCCCGTAAGGCGGTTGATGCCCTTCTTTCGCCGCAAGAAAGCTAATATCCGGATAGAGATCATGCTCAAATTTCAGCCCAATCGGAGTTACGGATCTCCAGGAATATAAGAAACAGTGAAAGGGTAGAATATGGGAACACAGAAACAGTGAGAGACAGAGAGACAGATCCAATCTTGGAGGGGCTCTCGCCCCTCCCATGCCATGGAGGCCATGGACCAGAGGGGAAACCCTTCTCCCATCTAGGGAGGAGGTCTAGGAAGAATAAGACGAAGGGGCCCCCTCTCCCCTTCTCTTCCGGTGGCGCCGGAACGTTGCCGTGGCCATAATAATCACCGCAATCTTCACCAACAACTTCACCGCCATCATCACCAACTCTTCCCCCCTCTATGCAGCGGTGTAACCTCTCTCTTACCCGCTGTAATCTCTACTTAAACATAGTGCTCGACGCTATATATTATTTCCCAATGATGTATGGCTATCCTATGATGTTTGAGTAGATCTGTTTTGTCCTATGGGCTATTTGATGATCAAGATTGGTTTGAGTTGCATGTTTTATTATTGGTGTTGTTCTATGGTGCTCTTCATGTCGCGCAAGCGTGAGGGATCCCCGCTGTAGGGTGTTGCAATACGTTCATGATTCGCTTATAGTGGGTTGCATGAGTGACTGAAACACAAACCCGAGTAAGGGGATTGTTGCTATGGTTGGGTTTTACCTTAATGATCTTTAGTAGTTGTGGATGCTTGCTAGAGTTCCAATCATAAGTGCATATGATCCAAGTAGAGAAAGTATGTTAGCTTATGCCTCTCCCTCATATAAAATTGCAATAATGATTACCGGTCTAATTGTCGGTTGCCTAGGGACAAATAAATTTCTCGTAACAAAAAGCTTTTTACTAAAACTAACTTAGTTGTGTCTTTATCTAAACAGCCCCTGCTTTTTATTTACATGCTCTTTATTACCTTGCAAACCTATCCAACAACACCTACAAAGTACTTCTAGTTTCATACTTGTTCTAGGTAAAGCGAACATCAAGCGTGCGTAGAGTTGTATCGGTGGTCGATAGAACTTGAGGGAATATGTGTTCTGCCTTTAGCTCCTCGTTGGGTTCGACACTCTTACTTATCGAAAACTGTTGCGATCCCATATACTTGTGGGTTATCAAGTACATAGCTGCTTCGGAAGCAGCAAATGAAGGAGTCTAGATGAGGAGTTCATATCTGATCTAGATGTCATACCTAGTGCATCGGGTCCAATGAAAATCTTTTGTGACAATACTGGTGCAATTGCCTTGGCAAAGGAATCCAGATTTCACAAGAGAACCAAGCACATCAAGATACGCTTCAATTCCATCCACAATCAAGTTAAGGAGGGAGACATAGAGATTTGCAAGATACACACGGATCTGAATGTTGCAGACCCGTTGACAAGCCTCTCTCACGAGCAAAACATGATCAACACCAAGACTTCATGGGTGTTAGAATCATTACTATGTAATCTAGATTATTATCTCTGGTGCAAGTGGGAGACTGAAGGAAATATGCCCTAGAGGCAATAATAAAGTTGTTATATATTTCCTTATATCATGATAAATGTTTATTATTCATGCTAGAATTGTATTATCTGGAAACTTAGTACATATGTGAATACATAGACAAACAGAGTGTCCCTAGTATGCCTCTACTTGACTAGCTCATTAATAAAAGATGGTTATGTTTCCTAACCATAGACATGTGTTTTCATGTGATGAACGAGATCACATCATTAGCAGAATGATGTGATGGACAAGACCCATCTGTTAGCATAGCATATTGTGTAACGCCCACGATGCGGCTATATCTCCCACGTGTCGGAGCACGACTTAGAGGCATAACCGCATTGTAAGCAATGTCGCAAGTGAGGTAATCTTCACACAACCCATGTAATACATAAGGCAAAGAGATACATAGTTGGCTTACAATCGCCACTTCACACAATACATGAATAAAACATTACATCATCCAGATACAAACAAGGTCCGACTACGGAACCAAAATAAAAGAAGACTACCTCAAATGCTACACAGATCCCCGATCGTCCCAACTGGGCTCCACTATTGATCAACTAGAAACGCTACAACATAACGAACACAATCTTCAACGAGCTCCTCCTTGAGCTTGGTTGCGTCACCTACACGATATCATCGGCACCTACAAACTGGTTTTGGAAGTATCTGGGAGTCACGGGGACTCAGCAATCTCACACCCTCGCGATCAAGACTATTTAAGCTTATAGGAAGGGTAAAAGTATGAGGTGGAGCTGCAACAAGCGACTAGCATATATGGTGGCTAACATACGCAAATGAGAGCGAGAAGAGAAGGCAAGGCACGGTCGAACAACTATGATCAAGAAGTGATCCTAGAACAACCTACGATCAAGCATTACTCCAACACCGTGTTCACTTCCCGGACTCCGCCGAGAAGAGACCATCACGGTTACACACGCGGTTGGTGCATTTTAATTAAGTTAAGTTTCAGGTTTTCTACAACCGGACATTAACAAATTCCCATCTGCCCATAACCAGAGGCACGGCTTTTGAAAGTTCAAATCCCTGCAGGGGAGTCCCAACTTAGCCCATCACAAGCTCTCACGGTCAAAGAAGGATATTCCTTCTCCCAAGACAATCCGATCAGACTCGGCATCCTGGTTACAAGACATCTCGACAATGGTAAAACAAGTCCAGCAACACCGCCCGAATGTGCCGAAAAATCCCGATAGGAGCTGCACATATCTCATTCTCAGGGCACACTTAGATGAGCGCTCCGTACAACTAAAACCAAACCTCGAGTTTCCCCGAGGGGGCGCTGCAAAGGGCTCTAGTTTGGACCAACACTCAGAGGAGCACTGATGTCTACTACACAACCTTCTTCTTGTAGACGTTGTTGGGCCTCCAAGTGTAGAGGTTTGTAGGACAGTAGCAAATTTCCCTCAAGTGGATGACCTAAGGTTTATCAATCCGTAGGAGGCGTAGGATGAAGATGGTCTCTCTCAAGCAACCCTGCAACCAAATAACAAAGAGTCTCTTGTGTCCCCAACACACCCAATACAATGGTAAATTGTATAGGTGCACTAGTTCGGCGAAGAGATGGTGATACAAGTGGTATATGGATAGTAGATAAAGGTATTCGTAATCTGAAAATATAAAAACAGCAAGGTAACTAATGATAAAAGTGAGCATAAATGGTATTGCAATGATAGGAAATAAGGCCTAGGGTTCATACTTTCACTAGTGCAAGTCCTCTCAACAATACTAACATAATTGGATCACATAACTATCCCTCAACATGCAACAAAGAGTCACTCCAAAGTCACTAATAGCGGAGAACAAACAAAGAGATTATGGTAGGGTACAAAACCACCTCAAAGTTATTCTTTCCAATCAATCCGTTGGGCTATTCCTATAAGTGTCACAAACAGCCCTAGAGTTCGTACTAGAATAACACCTTAAGACACAAATCAACCAAAACCCTAATGTCACCTAGATACTCCGATGTCACCTCAAGTATCCGTGGGTATGATTATACGATATGCATCACACAATCTCAGATTCATCTATTCAACCAACACAAAGGACCTCAAAGAGTGCCCCAAAGTTCTACCGGAGAATCACGACGAAAACGTGTGCCAACCCCTATGCATAGGTTCATGGGCGGAACCCGCAAGTTGATCACCAAAACATACATCAAGTGAATCACGTGATATCCCATTATCACCACAGATATCCACGACAAGACATACATCAAGTGTTCTCAAATCTTTAAAGACTCAATCCGATAATATAACTTCAAAGGGGAAACTTGATTCATTACAAGAGAGTAGAGGGGGAAGAAACATCATAGGATCCAACTATAATAGCAAAGCTCGTGATACATCAAGATCGTGCCAAATCAAGAACACGAGAGAGAAAGAGAGAGAGAGATCAAACACATAGCTACTGGTACATACCCTCAGCCCCGAGGGAGAACTACTCCCTCCTCGTCATGAAGAGCATCGAGATGATGAAGATGGCCACCGGAGAGGGATTGCCCCCTCCGGCAGCGTGCCGGAACGGGTCTAGATTGGTTTTCGGTGGCTACGGAGGCTTCTGGCGGCGGAACTCCCGATCTAATCTCTGTTCTGGAAGTTTTAGGATATGTGGGTATATATGGGTGAAAGGAGTACGTCGGTGGACCGAAGGGGGGGCCACGAGGCAGGGGGCGCGCCCCCTACCCTCGTGAGCTCCTCCTTCATCTTCTGACATAGGGTCCAAGTCTATCCGGTAGGTTTCCTTCCAAAAATAACTTCTCCAGTTGATTTCGTTCCGTTTCGACTCCGTTTGATATTCCTTTTCTTCGAAATACTAAAATAGGCATAAAACAGCAAATCTAGGCTGGGCCTCCGGTTAATAGGTTAGTACCAAAAATAATATAAAAGTGGAAAATAAAGCCCAATATTGCCCAAAACAGTAGATAATATAGCACGGAGCAATCAAAAATTATAGATACGTTGGAGACATATCAAGCACTGGCCCGGGGGGTTTAATAAAGATGACCCTTGGGCTCCGGAAACCCAAGGGAAAAAGAGGCTAGGTGGCAAATGGTAAAACCAATGTTGGGCATTGCTGGAGGAGTTTTATTCAAGGCGAACTGTCAAGGGGTTCCCATTATAACCCAACCGTGTAAGGAACGCAAAATCCGGGAACATAACACCGATATGATGGAAACTAGGGCGGCAAGAGTGGAACAAAACACCAGGCATAAGGCCGAGCCTTCCATCCTTTACCAATATATAGATGCATTAAGATAAACAAGATAATATGGTGATATCCCAACAAAGAACACGTTCCAACAAGGAACAACTCCAATCTTCACTTGCAACTAGCAACGCTATAAGAGGGGCTGAGCAAAGCAGTAACATAGCCAAACAACGGTTTGCTAGGACAAGGTGGGTTAGAGGTTTGACATGGCAATATGGGAGGCATGATAAGCAAGTGGTAGGTATCGCAGCATAGGCATAGCAAAAGAGAGAGCATCTAGTAAGTGATTTCGAGGGTATGGTCATCTTGCCTGCAAAGTTCTCAGAGTTGACTTGATCCTCGTAAGCGTACTCAACGGGATCCTTGATCATGTACTCATCTCCCAACTCTACCCAAGCAAGAACAACAAGCAAATGGAGACACAATCAACCACGTGCAATGTTCAAGCAACATGATGCAAAACATGGTACGATGTGCGGGATGCGGTATGTGATGCATATGCCTGATTTGGAAAAGAATGATTGAACCTGGACTCAACTTGGAAAACCAAGAGTGCCACTGGAAAGAGGAGTTGATTTCCGTCGATATCGATATAAAGATCACCGGAATCGGATGCGCGGTTTGGAAATGACAAGCAAAACAAATATGGCACCGGCCTGCGATTAACAGCACGAGACCATCTAAATGCATCAAGAACAACATGCTATAGCACTCCAACATGGAAATAAAATACATGGCAGTGATCCACTCAATATGCTTGACAAAAGATGAACACTGAGCTACGGCTAATTCACTCAATATCAGACTCAAACAAGCATGGCAAAGGTGCAAAAGATTACAGGTTACAGACTTAGTGAAAATAACATCAAGTCAGGAATTTAACATCAGGAAGCAATGTTTAGATCAAGGTAACAACATGCTACAGGAACATAACATGGCAAAGCAAGGCATGGCATGAAGCTACTCAAAGCATACAACAAAAGTCCCTTACTGACCATAAGCCAAAAGGGATCAGAAAATACAATTGCAACCCCATGAACATAGCAATTAACGTTAACAGATTCAGACTTGGTGAAAAACTGGAACATGGAAAAACAGATATCAAGTAGGCATGTTTACGAGCTCGATGCACTCACCACAAGGCATTGCATGATAATATAAGCATACACCCAGCAAGTAGACATAGCATAGAAGCTAGGCATGGCAAGAACAACAACATAGCATGCACGAGTCAACTACAACAAACTCGGCAAAATTGCTAAACATGTTAACAATCTGCCAGGAACATTTTATAGCAAAAGTAGAGCTCGATTGACTCAAGCTAGGGTGCTCCATAAATGCAAACAAAGACATGGATGGATAGAGCACCACAATATCTACAAAACATCCTTACTGATCATGCTCAAAATAGGCATGGATCACTAGGAATCAACATGAACCTATGGCATAAAAATAAGGACATGGCAGAGACTTAGAATATTTCTAAGTCCCTGAAATCATCAACACTGAGTAAGCTACTTTGCATGCTTGTGCTAGTCACCACATAGATCACAAAAATACATGGCATACACCCCTGTAAAGATGGCATGGCATTCTTCAAAACATATGTAGAGCTCAGGATCATAGCATGCACACATTAATCATGGCAAAAATGACAAAAGTGCATTTGCTGATAATAATCTGGAACTAACATCACATAGCCCTCTTCCAACAGCATTTCGGGCATCAAGATGAGCTCAAATGAAAATGATGCAATGAGATGAAACGAAGTACTCGACGAGACGAACATTTTGATATGCTACACGTACGAATCGGAGCAACGGTGATGAAGTTATGATGCGATGAAAGCGGCATGAAAATACTGGGATCTGGGGACTTGGAGATATTTCGACCTTCGGAGGAAGTCAACGCGGGACCGGATGAAGCGGGACAGCGCGGTACGGTTGCGGACGACGTGTTTGGTGGGCGGACCGGGTGGATCTGATCCACCTCGGACGGATCCGGCCGGACCGAACTCCAGCGAGGCGAGCTCGAACTCCGGCGATCACCGGAATGGCAGATCCGGCCGTGAGGTGCCGGGGGCGACCGCGGTGGAGGTCGGGGAAGCGCCTGGCTGCGGCGGGGACCGGTACGGAAGGCGGGGCACTGGAGCAAGGCGAGCTTGGCGGCGGCGGAGCGCAATGGCGCGGCGGCGGCGGAGCGGCGCGAAGAGGCAGCGGCGCAGAGCGATCCGAGGCATGAGGTGGCGGCGCACGCGCGGGATCTGGCGGCGGCGGAGATGGGCTTCGCGGGCTCGCCCCGGGCCTGGATGGGCCGCGCGGCTGGGAGGCGCGGGGAGGACAGGTGGCACGCGGCGGTTGGCCTGGAGCGGTGGCGGAGATGACGTGTCGCCTTCGGATTGGCCGGAGCGACGTGGCGGCGGGATGGACGCGTCCGCCGGCGAGACGGACATGTCCGGCAGCGCGGTGGAGAAGATGGCTAGGGTTTCAACCGCGAAAAATGCGGGGAGGCACACATATTTATAGGTAGAGGGAGCTAGGAGAGTCCAAATGAGGTGCGGTTTTCGGCCACGCGATCGTGATCGAACGGCCTAGGTGATGGAGGAGGTTTAGGTGGGTTTTGGGCCACTTCGGAGGGGTGTTGGGCTGCAACACACACGAGGCCTTTTCGGTCCCTCGATGGACCGTTGGAGTATCAAACGAAGTCCAAATGGCACGAAACTTGACAGGCGGTCTACCGGTAGTAAACCAAGGCCGCATGACAAATATCGGTCCAATCCAAAAATGTTTAACACCCGCACACGAAAAGAGGTAGAAAAGGACACCGGAGGACATAGGAGCGCCGGATTGCAAAACGGACAACGGAGAAAATGCTCGGATGCATGAGATGAACATGTATGCAAATGAAATGCACATGATGACATGATATGGAAAGCATGACATGCAAGCAATGGCAAGGCAACAACAGCGAATAACTGGAAGACACCTGGCACAACGGTCTTCGGGCGTTACATATTGATAGTTAAGTTTTATTGCTATTACTTTCTTCATGACTTATACATATTCCTTTGACTATGAGATTATGCAACTCCCGGATATCGGAGGAATACCTTGTGTGCTATGAAACGTCACAACGTAACTAGGTGATTATAAAGATGCTCTACAGGTGTCTCCGAAGGTGTTTGTTGGGTTGGCATAGATCGAGATTAGGATTTGTCATTCCGAGTATCAGAGAGGAATCTCTGGGCCTTCTCGGTAATGCACATTATAATAAGCCTTGCAAGCAATGTGACTAATGAGTTAGTTGTGGGATGATGCATTACGAAACGAGTAAAGAGACTTCTCGGTAACGAGATTGAACTAGGTATGGAGATACCGACGATTGAATCTCGGACAAGTAACATACCGATGATAAAGGGAACAACATATGTTGTTATGCGGTTTGACTGATAAAGATCTGCATAGAATATGTAGGAACCAATATGAGCATTCAAGTTCCGCTATTGGTTATTGATCGGAGATGTGTCTCAGTCATGTCTACATAGTTCTCGAACCCGTAGGGTCCGCACGCTTAACGTTTGATGACAATTTGTATTATGAGTTATGTGATTTGATGAACCAAAGTTTGTTTGGAGTCCCGGATGAGATCACGAACATGACAAGGAGTCTTGAAATGGTCGGGACATAAATATTGATATATTGGAAGGTTATGTTTGGACACCAGGATGGTTTCAGAAAGGTTCAGACATTTTCCGGAGTACTGGGGGTTACCGGAACCCTCCGGGGGGTTAATGGGCCTTCATGGGCCCTAGTGGAAGAGAGGAGGCAGCGGCCAGGTGGAGGCGCGCGCCCCCCAAGCCCAATCCGAATTTTACTAGGGTTGGGGGGCTTTCCTTCTTCTCCTCCTTCTCTTTCCCCCTTCCCCCTTCTTCGAAAAGGAAAGGGGGAGGGGGCGAATCCTACTTGGACTGGGAGTCCAAGTAGGACTCCCCCCCTTGGCGCGCCCCCTCTAGGGCCGGCCTCCTCTCCTCCCCCCTTTATATACATGGGAGGGGGGCACCCCAAAGGCACACCAAGTCTTCTCTTAGCCGTGTGCGGTGCCCCCTCCACAGTTACACACCTCGGTCATATCGTCGTAGTGCTTAGGCGAAGCCCTGCGCCAGTAACTTCATCATCACCGCCGCCACGCCGTCGTGCTGACGAAACTCTCCCCCGGTCTCAACTGGATCAAGAGTTCGAGGGACGTCATCGAGCTGAACGTGTGCTGATCGCGGAGGTGCCGTACGTTCGGTGCTTGGATCGGTTGGATCGCGAAGAAGTTCAACTATATCAACCGTGTTACTAAACGCTTCCGCTTTCGGTCTACGAGGGTACATGGACACACTCCCCGCTCGTTGCTATGCAGCTACTAGATAGATATTGCGTGACCGTAGATAAAATTTTGAAATACTGTGTTCCCCAAGAGTAGCTAATATACGAGTGTATTTCATGAATGGATCAATGATTGAGCATAATAGGCTAGAGATAACTTAGTTTAGTGTTGATATTTTAAAAGACATGGTTGCTTGTTGATATGCTTGAGTATTGAAATCTTCATGTCAAAACTAAATTATTGCTTTGAATCATATAAAGGTCCAAATGTCCATGCTACCAAAGAAAATAATATGTGATGAACATGATAGGCAGCATTTCACATTCTGTTTTTATCATTACCTTCTCGAGAACGAGCAGGAATTAAGCTTGAGGATGCTGATATGTTTCCAACAATTGACATCATTCATCAAATGTGCTTCAAAATACACCAGAATGGAAGTCATTTTTTTAAGTACAAAGCAAAGCTACAACATTGTACTTGCAGGATCTTCGAGCTCCGACCTTCGTCTCCCTAGGGGTTGCGGGGCGCCAGCCGAGGAGAACAGCAAGCACCCAGATGAAGACTAATTCCTGCGTACTGGATCACTACCGCTGTTACCAGAAATCATGGTGACCTCTGTCCTGTCATCCAATTTTCACCCATAAATCCTGGTTCATAAAATGCCTTCCGAAAAATATCTACATTGGCCTTCTTGATAATCATTAGAAAAGGGTTTTAGATGACACGGAAGGCATGAAAGTACAATGTACGACACAATGCGCAGATAATTATATGATGATAATCTAGTTGAGAGAACTGCTCATTGCTGCAACACATATCAATTAATGTTGACTCTCAGACCTGAAATTACAGACCATCCATTGCATGAAGAGACAATTTACACATATGTTGTATCTTTATGATTCATCATACATGCAAACTACATGACGAGACAATTAAAAACTAGACACACATGCTACAATCTCTGTAGAGGTACTTATATATGCAAAAGAATGTCACTTAAGGTCTAATTAAGGAAGATGCGTACCATATCCAGAGTGTTACTTCCTCTGGTTCGAAGCAAGCATGGCAATGAGCTCATTCAAAACAAAGGGATAGGTCGTGACAATATGCCCCCAGCCATTACTCGCCATTAGTGTCTTCAAACACGTGGGAGATTGGACTTGGATAAACTTCAAGTGCGCCTCCTTCAATCCACGACAGTGGTGCTACTCGGCTAGAGCAAGAGTGGACGCCACAGAGCTCACATCTATGCGCTGAGACAGCTGCTGTACACAGATGAACTTGAGCCGCTGGAGATGGTACCGGTCTGCCGCTACAAACAAGCCTTGCAACCATTGCAGCAGCCCCATTTCATCCTCTGCCGCTTCCCCATCTTGTCCTTGGACCACAACTTCGGACATTTCATCTTCTTGTGCTTGTTCCGTATCTTTGCATAGTTCACTCAACTTAATGTTGTCCTCATACATGCCAGGGAACGAGTCTGTGTAGACAAAGCTAAGCTAAGCCGTGAACACCTTTGGTTCCATGTCTTTGATCTGTATGACACCGTTGGACGCCTCCTTCATGGGGCCAAAGAGTTGTGCCATGAACACCGTGGATCGGGCAGCAAGCACACACCGGTGTGCGGCAAAGGTCTCGCCGCCAACCTGGAATGCCACATCGGCACCCACCTTATTTTGAAGGAGACTGTTGAAATGCTGGTGTATGTCCGGCAGGAGCGCCTTGGTGCTTCCATGGCCACGGCCACCGGCATCATCATCATCAACCCTGCTGTTGCGGACGACCACGACGTCGCAGCAGATGGTGAGACAATCGCACTTGAGATCCGCGGAGTGTTCAAGGGCGTCTCTTCTCATAAACCTGTCGTTGCCCCAGATTGAAGTGGTGCTGGAGAAGCTGCGGGTTTCACCGGTGGCACGAATGTACATGGGCATCTGCTTCTCCACCTGGTCGACGAGGCTGAAACTGAACCTGACCTCCATGGGCACTTCGTGGTCGTCGTCATCGGCGTTGTAGAGAAGGTTCAGAAAGAGCGAAATGAAGTCGGCGCAGCCCTGGTTCTCGCCGTTGGGGTAGTACTCGATCAACCAATCATGGCCTCCTACGTTGAAAGAGTTGGCGGTGATGCTCTGGCCGATGGGAATCAGCTCCTTGGCTCACGAGTAGCCGCTGACCATGAGCAGGTGGTAGCCGCTGTCCCCGCGGGCGTCCACCGTCCACGGCCAGCGTCTCGCAGCCGCACCGCTTGTAGCCGTCGGCGATGGAGACGCCGGTGAAGACCGACATGGCGGACCTGACCTGTCGAAAATCGACCTACTTAGTCATCATTCACCATTGCTAAGTTTCAGAGTTCATTTCAGAAAAGAAAAAACAAAGTGTCAGAGTTTGGAGTTGGGATGGATGTGGTGAGGGGCGAACCTGGGCTTGCACCGGCGGCCGCACGGTGTCGCCGGCGTTGCTTCTCCCCGGAAATAGAGTTTGCGGTGAGCTGAGGGGCAAACCCCCGTCGGTCGCACGGAGACGAGCTCACGGAGTTGCCTCCCCACCCCGCAACACACGAAGTGGCCGCTGCTCGCTCACTGACGTCGCCCCTCTGCTTCTCCCCGGAGACAGAGCTCGCGCTGCCGCTCCACTCACTGGCTGCGCCTCCGGCTGGTCCCGTGTCCGTGTGTGCGACCTCACCTGGGCCTACCTAGAGCTAGCTCTCTCCTAGGGTTAACTCTCACCACGTTCGTTATTGGGCTTGAGTCCACCAGCTGCAAAGCCCATCACTCAAGGCATATTATTTATTCTCTATAAGTTTGTCTCAAACTCAAAATTCGGTATAAGTCGAGCCGTTTTTTTTTACTAACATCCGAGCTGAATTTTGTGGGGTGCCAAGACACAAATTGGCTGATTTTTAAATCGTAAAACATAATCTAATTTGAGTTTAAAAAATCACCATTGTATTTACATGAAACCACAGCTGATCTTCGCCCTCTATTTTTACGATACGTCAAGATACTTTCCGCCCGCCTCTCCTCCCCACACCATCGTCCACTCTCATCCTCCTATCATCTTGTGCAGGTGCCTATATGGGCCAACCCATTTCTTTACTGTGTTCTGGGTTCCATCAGTTTTGGATCACTTCTTTTTTTTTTGATATTTTCTTTTTGTTATTTTTATTGGTGTGTTTTTCTATTTCTTTATTTTTATGTTTTCTTTTTTTTTTCATTTTGAAGTTTGTGTAATCTTTGTGATCCGTGAAACTCCTTGAAACAGGGATTTAAAAAATAGAGATTTTTTTGAATTCACAGAAAATTGTTTAAATCGTAAATATTAAAAAAACTGGGAACATATTTTATTTTTTAAAATAAAAACTTGTTTTTGATTCATGGACATTTTTAAATTCCTAACGTTTTTTGAAAAAAAAATGTCAATAGGAAATCGGCCAAAAAAACTAGCTAGAGTAAACCAATTAATAACAGAGAATACTTATGTACTGTAGCCTTGCTGTCGTTACTGGGTCGGCCAAGTTTGCAACAGCATGGGGCTACATGGTACACGATTGGTGCACTTCCAATACATACTGCACGTAATAGGGTCTTTCGGTGCCTTCTCCTTCCCTTCCCTTCCCTTCCCTTCCCTTCCATGCGTTGTTGTGTTGCCCGACCTCTTTTCCCATGTTACTCCCTTCGGCTCCCCCTGAGTCATTATGTCACTTTATCTTCCTCCACTCCGCGTCACATCCATCATGAGTCTCGCGAGCCATGCGATTGCGACCTGTCATGTGTCTCGCAAACGCCCCACCCAGTGGCGGAGCTTAGTGAGGGCCAAAGGGGGCAATGGCCCCCCTACCAAATTTATTTCTTTGTATAAACACATAGTAATATTTAATAATATTTAGGCAAACTTTAATAGAATGCACTAGATTAGGCCCCCCAACTTTATTTAAGACTCATTTAGCCCCCTCTCAAATCGCGTTGAAGCTCCGCCACTGGCCCCACCTTATATTTTCCTCCTATGTCTTCATCTTGTCGATTTCTTTCACCCCTGTAGTCCTTCCCCACTCCATGTCGATCTAGCCCAGCCACGCGGAGGTCGCAACCCCTCAATGCGCTTGCATGTACAAGCACTTCTCCATGCCCCTGCTCCCCTTTTTTTCTCTCGCCATGCAGCCTCGACGGAGACCACATGCGTCGGCGATGGTGACCAATCACACTTTAACCCAACGAGGCCACCTATTGATGCTGCGATCGGTGCGACGAGCGTCACTGGCGGCGACACAGCTGATGCTGCAACCGCCGTTGGCCGAGGCTCCATGTGAGCATTGGCGCGTATGCGGCCAGTCAAGGCAGCATATGCAAGCAGCCATGGCCGGAGCACGCCCGTCGGCAGTGGGTATTGCAGGACCGGGAAGGGGTGTCGATGGAGATGGATGGCAGGGGCAGCGATGCGGGGATCCGGTAGGTTGGGCCGCGATCTCTCCTACATCGCTCGGGGTCCGATGTGTGTCGGGGAAGAAAGGGGAACATATCACACGGCGTCGATCTGTACAGCTCGCGCGCCACCGGTTGAAATTTTGGGCCGGTCGGTCGCCATCTAGCACAGGCTTTAAATAAGGGGAAAGGCTAATCTAATCCAGTTTGGTTTGGTACACGAACGAATAAGGAGCGGAGCAGCCCCCAACTTATGACTAGTAGAATGCCCGTGCGTTGCCACGGGCTTGTGAAATAGTCATAGATAGAAACAATATAACACAATCACAATTGCATAATAATTGAAGTCCATTTCATTTGGAATCAAAAGTGATAACAAAGTAGCAAATTAACAATGTATACGTATAAGTGATGATCCAATTAAAAATTTATTGCAAAGTATTGAGATCTACTTGATGCACTTAAGAAATTCTCTCACAATATCAGGCAAGTTGTCTTTAGCTTCATTCGCATGATGTTTGAGCAAGCATAATAAAAATTGCTTTCTCAATTCATACCTATTCTGCACAAGTAATATACGTAGTTAGCATGAATACTTCACGTGAAAGGTTTAAAAACATGTGTAATGCACAGTACTCACCGCACAAACCGGCTTCGCCAGGTTTTTACCGTCCCAAAAAATCATAAAATAAAAGACAAAATAGCCTAACAAATCCTTGCAATTTCCTAAATTGTTATTGTATTAAATATGATGATAAAAAATAAATATTTATATTCTAAATTTATTACACGTCTACGCTCGTTGGAATACCATCAGGAGATAAGCGTTGCCATTTTGATATATCGGAATGCCATCCTGGTTGCTTTATTTCCAGTGCTTCTTTGAATTTCCGCGCAAAACTTTTTAATTTCACTGAGTGCCTCAGAATTTTCATCTCCAACAATTGTGTTGTATGAATAGGGTCCAGAATAGATACACGATGTGCCTCTTTGTCGATGACATACAAGATGTATCAGCCGATGGATTCATATGGAAGATAAATCTACAAGTCGTAGCTATTACAGACAATAATAAACCATGACAAACAATGGATAAAAGACCTTACTTACCATGTTGCACGATGAGATGTTGTCTATCCCAGGCCAGCTATCAAACAAATTTGCCAACTTCTGAATAGTTTCCTTATTGCAGAACTTTTGACCTCGTGTTGAATCCCGCATCATGGACTGAGTAAAAAAACATCGTCATATACATGGATAATGAGGCGATACCAACCATATCTTGTTGTAGATAAGTATTAACATGTTGTACAATGTGATGATATTTTGATGGGTCAATGTCCGTGTCTCCATCTTCTTTCATCTGGCCAGAAATAACTAATAATATAGACCTTTTCACCCACCCTATCTTGTAGATGGTCGTGACCCATCATGCAATATATGTAAGTATTTATCACTTGTAACTCCACGTTTAGATTATATCTATGTCTTACGATATTATATGTTCTTTATATTATTAATTACAAAGTTTATGCAAATTGGTCTTGCATCATTGTGTAAGAATATATCATCCTTCATAAGGCACTCCAAATTGTCGTTTGATAAGAAGGCATCTTCAATGTCCACGAACATGGTTTTCTTGGGGGCAGACATGATTGATTCAATGACTGTAATATATCTAGGAGTACAAATATAGTCTATGGACATGATACAAAAATGAGCCAAATTAGTATAAAAATTAGACAAATTGGTTGAATACATAAAACAATATGTCGAAGGAAAGATCGATAATAACACTGAAAATAATACCTTGTGCAATAACATTTACATTGGCATTCTTTTTTGGTTTTTTATGAGATATCACCGCCCCCACATCATTTTGTTTTGAAAAACTCGGTGAGTTTTCGGCCCCTTTCAGCGTCGCCGCTTCAGAACCCTTGTCGATGCTTTTTTTTTTTTGTGCATCTCCAAAATCCATATCTATGTCTCCTATATTCTGAAAAATAATAATATGTAAAATATAAACATTTTGTATTATCATATATAAGACACAAACAAAGAAGAATTAGCTATATACCTCTTCTCGTGGTGTTTCAGTCTAGTCTGTCATCGTGCATCCAGCCTGGTTACATCAGTGTGTATGTCGGAACCCATCACTCTTTATCTACGATGAAATATAAATGATATTTTCTACTGCATCATATAAACATATACAATATATAATAAAAGTAAGAGTGAAACAAACACAACTGTTTTATTTTGTAAAAACGAAAAACTGTTTTTCATATTATTAGTCAAAGATGTTGCATTTATTTCGGAGGAAACAACCAACTATAATGTGCATATATAAATAATATATCATCTGAAATTTCTTAAATCATTTTAAACTATTTATATTTTTTAGTAGAAGAGTTTATTTTTTATGCATGCTAAGGAAAATTGTCCGACAAAAGATAAAAACATGCAAGCAATCCAACATAAACCAAGTATATTCGATTTTTTCCCCTACAATTTTACTTTTTTGTGTTACTTTGAATATATGTAATAAGTATAAAAACATTTATTCATTTTTTTTGAGAAAACAACATTTATTCGTATTTGTTTTTGAAGGTTAAAACATTTATTCATATGATCCATGTATATACTTTAGTGTATTTTTTTCTTCGGAGAGAAAACATTGCCGATCAAAGGCCCAAATTGGCTATATAGCACGGCCCAACAAGCACCCAACCCAGCAGTATTACAGAAAAAAATTTACTCAAAAAAAGAAAAGCACCCAACCCAGCCGGCGACCTCATCCACTCCACTCACTGGATCTCACCCACTCCCCTCCCTCCCCTCTCCCCCACAGCCGGCGACCTCATCAACCACGGCCGCCGCCCCTTCTCATCCCTTCCCTTCCACACACTCGACGGCAATCAGGTGCGAGCTTGTTGAGGCTCCGTCGTCTCCCACCGCCGCTCCATCCCATCCCCTTCCCTCCCACTCACGAGACCCGGGGCTTCCACATCACCATCGTCGTGCGTCATGGACGAGGTCTAGTGCTCGGCCGGCATGGCCGCCCCGAGGGTGACCGCCGCGGCCCGGCACCTGTCGTCCTCATCGCGCAGCTTGGGCGGGTCGCGGCTGGCGCCTGTCGTCCTCGACCGTGGCCAGCTGGTTCAGCAGGAGCGACAAGGGGAGCGGGTGGTCGGAGCAGCAGGGGGTGGTGGAGCGCGTAGGCAACGAGATGATGAGAAGGACAGGGACCCCGCGGCGGAGCAGCAGCGGCTGGGGGAGCAGCGCAGCTTACCACTTCGCCGCCGTCGCTATCGTGCAAGCCAGGCCAGGTGAGTTTGGATATTTCACCGTGGGGGAATTTTGTCAGGGGCAAATCATTAAATTTCTAGCAAACTTGTGGCAAATATTTAGTTTCGCAAGTATTTGTCTAATATGTGCGCTGCATCATTTTAATTTTCCAGTGAATCCTGATTGTCAGTGTCAAAACTCTTGTTGCCGTCCAATATTCAAGTTGAATATTCTCAAAAATTATACCTAAAAACTTAAAAGTGCACGCTCACTATCTAGATGAAACGAGCGGCCGGTTCCTGGCCGCAGGATCACGCCACATCGCCCCGCCGTGCGTCACGTGCCACCTTGTCGGAGCCATCATATCCTCGTTGTCTCCTCCACTCCCCGACCCCACCCGTTGCGATTTCACCTCTCCGCCGCCGCTCCCACCCCCGCGTCGTCCTCCTGCTGCTCGTCCCCCCACCCCAATCCAGGAGGCGATGTGGGGTCCGCCTCGGCCTCCCGGGATCGGCCGCCGACCGCGACTGCTCCGTGGACACAGCCCCGGCGCTCACCGTCGGCCCCGTCTCCCACAAGGCCGCCTCCAAGAGCGCCTTACCTGACGCCTCCCTCGCCGCGGTTGTTTCGCTGCCGCAGCTATCGCCACAGTTGAAGGAGAGCATGGACCTCACCTGCATGCCCCGCTTCCTGCAGTCCGTGAGAGCCCACGTCTTTCCCGAAGCGCGCGTCGCGCTAAGGCCGCCTCATCAAGAATCAACACGCTTATGCGATCCTTTCGTCCAACAGCGCACGACATGGATGGATTTTGTTTACTGTGGCCTGTGAGCTTCACCGCTTCAGTTCTGAAGAAACTGTGTGCCGTCGTGCCGGCAGGCATCAGCAGCGGCATCTAGCAATGGCAGCAGGTAGCGGCGGCATCTAGCAACGGAAGCAGCAGCAAGACATGGTTCAGTTGAGTTTCAATTTCAGCGGCGGCAGCAGCTCATTTTACTATAGAAAAGCAAACATAAGCTAGCAACGGCAGCAGGAGCAGGCCATGGTTCAGTTTACTGTAGAAAAGCAAATACTACTATAAGCTAGCAGCGACAGAAGCACTCCTTAGTATCAAAAACGCTCTTATAAGTTGACTAAATGTCCCTTTTTAAGTTGATCTATTGTTTACTATTTTCTCTGTACCAAAATTCTTGTCTTAAATTTATCTAGAGGATGTACCTAATATTAAAACATGACTTGATACATCCATATTTAGACGAATCTAACACAAGAATTTTGAGACGGAGGGAGTATTTTTTATTGGCATACATAGTAATTGCAGTTGCACACATAGTAGTCTTAGTTGGCACATGCATGGCCACAGAGTTGCACAATCTTGTCCGCATAGTCTCATATGAATTATTGTGGGAGGTTCTCACACCCTGCCGTGAAGTTGCACATTTTTGTCGGCCGTAGTCGCACGTGCATGGCAACAGAGTTGCACAATCCGGTCCGCATAGTCGCACATGTATTATCGTGGGAGATTCTCACACCCGGCCGCAGAGTTGCACAATCTCACCGGCATAGTCGTACATGCATGGACACAGAGTTGCACAATCTCGTCCGCATGGTCGCACATGAATTGTCGTGGGGGTGCTCACGCATGGCCGCGGAGTTGCACACTTCGCACATGCATGGCCACGGAGTTGCACGATTTCGTCCGCATAGTCGCACATGAATTGTTGTGGGAGGTGTTCACGTCCGGCCGTGGAATTGCACACTCTCATCGGTATAGTCGCACATGCATAGCCACAGAGTTGCACAATCTCGTGCGCATAATCGCACATAAATTATCGTGGGAGGTGCTCACACATGGCCGCGGGGTTGCACACTCTCGTCGGCACAGTCGCACATGCATGGACACAAAGTTGAACAATCTTGTCTGCATAGTCGCACATGAATTATCATGGGAGGTGCTCATGCATGGCCGCGGAGTTAAAACTAAAACGTTAGTTTTTATATGAAATCTATAGTTGGATATGATCATTGGGAACTTGCACACATAATGATCATTTTTATTGGCATCTATAGTAATTTTAATTGCACACGTAGTTGTTTTCAATTGGATCCGATCATTGGGAACTTGCACACATGGTTGTCATTTTTGTTGGCATCTATAGTAGTTCCAATTGCACGCATAATCATTCTCAGATGGGTACAATCATTGGGAAGTTGGACACACGGCGATCATTTTTATTGGCATCTATAATAGTTCTAGTCATTACATACATAATTGTTCTCAGTTGGATATGGTCATTCGGAAGTTACACACACGGTGATCACTTTTTGTTGGCATCTATAATAGTTGTTGTTGCACACATAGTTGTTCTCAACAATACAATCATTGGGAAGTTACACATACAGCGATCATTTTTTTTGTGGGCTTCTATATTAGCTCTAGTTGCACATATAGTCATTCTCACACTACTATAATCTGGTTTTGTCCCGAGTTCCGATACTTCGCCAAGTTCATTTTATAGGAAACTCGGCAAACTTCTCTCTGTCAAGTTTAATTCAAAATTGGACTCGATGGTGATAAGCAACTCGGCAGAGCTATGCCTTTGCCAGGTTCCAACGAAAAACAACTAGACGAACTTAATAAACTCGGCAGAATTACATGTTCACTGAGTTTCTGCGAAAATACACTTGGCAAAGCCTGACAAGTGGACCCTGTTGTACAGTAGTCTATGGAGCAGCCGGCCAAAAAGGAAGTATTTTGTCCCTAGTCTATAAAAGGAACTAAATTGTCTCCCTAATTCATATAAAAAAATTCTAATTCATATTAAAGAGAAAAAGTAGTAGGTGAACGGAAAAAATGAAACGAAATTATAAAAGCATGTGTGAACACATTTAATTGGGATCTTTGAATTTTTTTCAAAAAGTCATAACTTATAAACCATGCATCGAAATTAAGATCCGTTTTCACCGTTAAAACCCTTCCGGCGTGCTCTTTGAAACATGGTCCCGCATGGATATGCTTCGATGAATTTTTTTGTGTGCAATTTACTCCCTGTTTCGGTGCAACTGTTTAAGAGTCGATGTGCAACTACTTGAGCGTCGACATGCAACTTTTGCACTACCGTGGATGTGCAGTTTTCACTGACGGAGATCTCCACCCCAAACTATCCCTAACACTTTGATGTGCAACTTCGTTTGCTGCCCAAGCCAACTGCCTAGTAGTTGATGTGCTACTTCCCCCCTGCCCGTTGATGTACAATTTTCACTATTTTGCTATCTCGACCAACTGCCTAGCAGTGGATGTGCAACTTCGGATGCTGCCTCGGCCAACTTTCTAAGAGTGATGTGCAACTTTTCCCGTACCCCTATGGGCGTATAGTTTTGACTGCTAGCACCCCGTCCAAACCACATGTGCTAGTGAGATGTGCAACTTTAGCTCCATGTATATATGCAACTTTATACTGCCCTCATGGATGTAGTTTTCACCAACCAACTATCCCTGCCTGAGATGTGCAACCTCGCTTGTTGCCCCGGCCAACTGCCTAGCAGACTATATGCAACCTCATCTCTTGCCTCCGCACTGAAACTACATATCCACAAGTAGATAGGGGAAAGAGTTGCACATCGACTACTAGGCAGTTGGTTGAAACAACAGACTAACTTGCACATATTGCTGATAGGGTAGATTGGGCAGGGTGTGCAAGCAGTGAAAAACTACACATACACGAGTAGTGCAACTTCGTTTGCTGCCTGCCTATAAGTTGTTGGTGTCCTTGTCAGAACTATCCTTCCTATGAGACGTGCAACTTCGTTTGCTACCCCTACCAACTGCCTAACAGTTGATGTGCAACTTTATCTGTTACCCCAACCAACTATGCCAATGATAGCATGCAACTCTGTGGCTGTGTGTGTGACTATGATGCCGCGCGTGTGCAACTCCCACATCCGATTGTGTGACTATGCCACTGCGTGTGTGCAACCGCCGCAGTTGTGCGTGAGCTACTATGCAGACGAGAGTGTGCACCTCTGTGGCCGTGCATGTGCGACTATACTGATGGGAGTGTGCAACTCCATGGCTGTCATGTGCGACTATGCGGCGAGAGTGCGGCTATGCTAACGAGAGTGTGCAACTTCGCGACCGTGGGTGAGCTACTACACCGACAAGAGTGTGCAACTCTGGGTCCTATGTGTGCGACTATGCCACCAAGCGTGTGCAATCCCGCAGTCGTGTGTGAGCTACTATGCATGCGGACGAGAGTGTGCACCTCCATGGTCGTGCGTGTGCGACTATGCCGACATAAGTGTGCAACTATGTGGCCGTCATGTGCGACTATGCGACGAGGGTGTGCAACCCGGCAGCCGCGCGTGTGCGACTACGCTGTCGCGCATGTGCACCTCTTGGAGCCGTGCGTGAGCTAGTATGTCGACGGGAGTGTGGAACTCCGTCATCGCGCATGCGCACTTTCTGCAGTCGTGCATGTGCGACTATGCGAATTAGAGCATTCAACTCCACAATTGTTCGTGTGCAAAGTTCTTGTTTAATTCAGTAGTATATTCAGTAGCTCAAAGCACACCATAGCACTATATTCAGTAGGAGAAAAATCAGCAAACCATCAACACACAGTGGCACCGCGACCAAAGCAGCTACTGGCCTGCAGCACACCGGCCTGTGCTCGTCTTGCAAAATTCAGCATAAATGAACTGGGCAAACACGAACAGCGGCCACGCAAGAACTCTGTTCCTTAGCAATCTTCGTCTCCGTCCTGCTCCAGACCAAGGACGATCTCAACCCCCTCCTCTGCCCAAGCTTTCTCCTCTGGCCGTTCCGTTTATAGCAAGCTTGTGTTTCCTCCTCTCTCTCAACCGCAGTAGCCATGCCTAGAGATCCCTGCTACAGACCCGCCCAGATTAGAGAGAGAGAGAGGAGAAGATGGGGCCTTCCTTGGGGGCACTAGGCATGGCGCCGGGGCAGGAATCGAAGCAGTAGCAGAAGCCCATGGAGGGACGCCCAGGTGAAGAATCCCTTGTCGGTGGCGGCGGGTTCTGGATCTGCCGGCCGCCTGACCTGGTATAGTCGCTCGATCTCCCTCATCTCCTCTCTACGATTCTCTCGTACAAGGGGAGGGGGACGGGGAGAGAGTAGGGGCGGAGGCCAGCGGCGAGGTGTGACTCTGCAGACGAGGCTCGAGTCAGTGACCGAGGGTAAGGAAGGGAAGGTCTCCCGTTGTTTTTCTTATTAATCGAGTAGACAAAAATATTTCTATTTTAGGCCGGCCACTCGCGAAGCCCAGCGAGCAGCCGGCCGCTACCTAGACTTGTCCAAGATTATATGTCACACAGACAGAGCCCAACTTCTAGGCATGTGCACTTGTTGAGAACTTACACAAGTTAGGAAACATGCAAGTTAGGCCATCCTATCAATTGACCTGTCCCTAGAATTTTTCCGAGTTAAGCTTCACTTGATGCCATCTAGTCAGGGACCAGTCTGTACCATCTGAAACTCACAACGAAACCTCATGTTTTCATTCAGTACCTACTCCCATGATAAAAAAAATTATGAGGATTGTGCAAGTTAGGTTTTGTGTCAGCATGTGACATGTCTTGACTGTTGTAGGAGTACAAGTGTGCCAGTGTGCGCCAATGATGTATCTTTTTCATATCAAGTTCATATCATTGAGACTATGAACTACATAAAGTCTTAAGTGTCTTTATTACTCTCAGAATTGCTTGGGCAGGAGCTTAAGTTTGTTTTGTCGACATCAACTAACGAGTATATTATGGTCTCTCTTTATTTCAGCTACATGAATCTAGTGTTGATCGTGCAGCTTTTGTGGAGTTTGTGCTTGGCTTGTCAGGATATATTTTCTTCGAGGAATAACAGGGATCTTCATGCCCCGGATTTTCTATTGTTCTTTGTTATAATTGATTGGGTAAGTCGTGCACTTTGTCACTGCTATTGTCCATGCAGCTGCGCCTGAATTATCTGAAGGCATGCACTGAAACAACTGAAACCAATATTTTTTATCAACATTAATTAGTTCTTAGGAAAAAATGAAATTCAGGAAAACTGCAAGTCATGCTTCTCTATTGGCCAAGCTTTTGTTTTGCCTCCCTGTATGAGAATAAGGCAGCCTTAAATAGACTTGCTGTTATGGGTGCTTTGCATTACTTCTTGGTTGACCAACGGTATGTGGGTGATCACATCACTTGTGAACGTATTGTAGGTCATGGCGATTCTCATGTTCTCTGGATTCTGTGCCTCTGCTAGCGTGACAATTTTCTTCATGAAGGATATGAACTTCTGCGCGGAATACCGGCGTCTGGACTGCAGTCAGTTCACACTTTCAGTCACTCTGGTGTTCTTTACATGGTTGTTGCAAGCAGTGTCTTCTTTCTCTGGGTTCTGGCTACTAATTTCATTCTTCTAGTGATCTCTCTCATGCACTCATAAGCACCGTCAGCGTCGTGCTAATTGTCGGTCAGGAGGGTAAATCAGTTGCAATGTGCTCGGGCACCCATTATACATCACTTGTTACATATATTGTATGTTTGATTCATAGCTCATCTTCAGTTTAGGTGTTGGTTATGAGCGCCTTGAGGTGGAACAGTTACATGTGGTTCGCAAGTTTGTGATTTGATGGTTGGCTCGGTCATTTAGTTATATCCAGAGCTTGCCACTGAAGTTCCTTCCAGCCAACACTAATTGGTTTCTTTCTGAATAGCTTTGGCATCTCTTGATTATGGTAGTTATTAGATTATGTACTTTAGTTGTAGGTTGTACTGAATGTAAAGGAATAATTGAAAAGAACCTGGTTAGTATAACTTTATAGGCTTTCTTGTTGCTTGTCTGGGTGAACAATAAATTGATCACGATTTGTCTGGGTGAACAATATATTCAGAACTGCAAATACTCCTACTGCAAACAAAATTCAGTAAATTTCAGTGCATCTACTGCAAACTAAATTCACCCAGACAAGAGTTGTGATGGCAATTTATGAGTAAAACTACTTGAACTAAACTGCTTGTCTACTACTTGCTCTAAAAACTGCTTGTCTACCGCTTGCTCTAAAAACTGCTTGTCTACTGCTTGCTCTAAAAACTGCTTGTCTACCGCTTGCTCTAAAAACTGCTTGTCTACTACTTTGACATGTTTTAGATTTCAGTACATATGTACATGTGTGTGGTGAGCTTCATGACTGAATTTTGCATTGTGCTTACAAGTCATTAGAGTCATCTAATGCCAAATAATCTTTGTAGCTAACAGAGGTCGATCATGTGACTATATCTTCATGACTTAGAGACACTACAAGTCCTTAGAGTCATCTAAGCCAATATTTATTTTGTTAATCTTTGCCCAAGGATGAGTTTTTGTGGTGGAAGTTGGATGGGGGGTCCATCAGGTGCACCTATGCTGACAGAGGTTCATCATGTTGTGGTGGAAGTTTGCTTGGCTATGAAAATAGTTTGCTTGGCTATGCAGCCTAAAATGTGTGATGAATCTATGTTTCTTCAGTTGCAGCCCACCTAATAGGACTGCTTGATTAAATCTACAATCAATTGTAGTATACCTGAAGAAAACATGATCATAATCTAATAACTATTATACTTTTAGAGAAGAGACAGAACCTAGAGGAACTCGCCTTCTTGATGCTCCTAGCTTACGCAAGGTACTCCTCGGGAATTTTTCCTTCAGGTCTGGCTAATTTGATCCTGTGCTATTAGTGATGGGCGAAGGGAGATCAAGGAGGGGGAGGAGGGATGGCGGAGGTTAAGGCCTCTTTTGGTTCATAGGATAGGATTATCATAGGAATAGGAATTTTGTAGGAAATGAGATGGCATGTATCTCAAATCCTATGAGTAGGAATAGGAAACGAGATGTCATTTGGTTGACACCAAAGGAATTTTTCCATTGAGTCTAGGCTCATTTTTATTTTCCTATGAAATATGGAGAATAGGAACCAATCCTATGTAGGAATAGGAATCTATTCCTATGAACCAAAGGGCTCTAAAGGAAAAAATCCTATAAGAATCCTATCCTCTAAAATTCCTATGAAATTCCTCCAAACCAAAGGAGGCCTAACATATATAGGTAGGCCACATCCCACATGTGCCATGGATAGTTGGCCACATGTGCCATGTGGTACGTCTAGATCACTTGTTGGGCGTATTTAGGACTGCTCTCACCGTACAGGTAGCCACTCCTATATGTACAAGTACCTCACCGTACCGCTCTCACCGTACAGGTAGCCCCCTCACTGCACAGCAGCCGCTCACGCAAGTCGCTTCTCCCCACCATGGCGCTGCTTTTCCGACCTCCTCTCCCGCCAGCCTCCACAGCGTCACGCCCATGTCCTCGCCCCACCACGGCCTCGCGCCGCCCCGCCATGGTCTTGCCCCACAACCAACGCCGTCGGTATCACATAGATTGACGTGCCACCCCGCCATGGTCTCGCCCCGCAACCAACTCCGTCGGTATCACAGAGATCGATGTTGTTGCCGGCATCCATCCTCGACGACGACGACCTGGCATGGCTCCAAGCCAAGGCGGTTGCCAAGGCGAAGAATCTCTACCTGGCCACCTGGAAGGGCGTGCAGCTGGCGGCCAAGTTGCCATCCAAGCACACTCCACCTGTGGTCTGCCTGCAGGTCGTATTGTGGCTGAAGATACTAAAGATACCTCGTTTTGATTTTGAAGAAGTTAAAGCCACTTCTTTCCTGGATGTTCGGAAGATACTGTCATACTCGAATCGGATGCCTATATGGTGGTCTCCGCAGTCCTAGACACGGGCCCAAACTTGTCCATACTCCATGCTATCTACAAGGAAATTAAAGTAAATGGTTCCACTTTGATCCCCTGGTCAGTAGCCAAGACAAGGAGAGAACAAAATCATGCTGCTCACATTGTAGATGTTGGTCTTATTACAAATACGGGAGCAGTGGATGTTGGCTGTCAAAACTCCCATGAGTTGCATCGCAATCATGTACTATTATATCCAGTAGAGTGTAAAAAAATTAATTCTACACCTGGACTTACTGTAACAAGCAGGAACACATCGACGTTATATCTTTCCTGTTAAGTTTTGCATGCTAAGCATTTAGAAAGTTGGCATATACCAAAAAAAAGCTTCTCGTTTCCCCTGGTATATTCTTCATCCCTACTAAAATGGATAAAATAAAGGACTGATACTACAGATGTAGGCATTCTTCATCTCTACTAAAATATATTCTTCATCATGTGGTTATCCACCTGTAATAAATCACCCCTGCATACCTACCTGATTTTCTTCTGTCACAAGTCACAATTCATAAGCAGTCTTACTTCTTAGGTGAGCTCTGTATTTTACTATTCTCTTTATCTTCATTTTTTCTTGACTCAGCACATTTACTTTTTCCGGTTATACCTTTGTACTACACTGAATGTAGGAAATATAAAGTAGATGAATGATGTGTTTATTCCTGTGTATACTATGTGACCTTCAATTATGTTTGCTTTCAGGAGTAAGAAGTCAGTTGGAGTGGAAGTGAGAATAGTACCATGAGCTCAAGTGATTCATTCACGAAGCTGGTAAACGCATAAACTTTAAAAAGATCATCTCAACAAGGTATGCAAGTAATTTCTTTTGGGTGTTTGAATTGCCACATCTTGGGTTTTGTTTTCAGTCCATTATATATTCTAGGGACAAGCTTCATCTCATTTGTTAGACCAAATAATATTTAACTACAGGATCAGATTCACGTAAAGTAATTTGCAATGTTTATTCGATTTTGTGCATGACAAGGGGCAAGTAGAATTTTTTCTGTATGCACTTAGCAAGATTAAAGTAACAGGCACAAAGTGAATCAAGTGTCTTCAACAAGCAATTCAAAAGTGAAAGTAGATAAAAAAACTTACTGATCCACATAGAAGAGTGTTGAGTATTGAAATTTGATTTGCCGCATTGCAATGGTCCGCTATGGTCCTGCAGTAATATGTGTATGACAGCAAAAGGATCTTCAAATCAGTATGTACACTAACTTATCCATTATAATTCGATATAGTATATGAGATAACTTGAACATCTCTAGAAACCAGTGTGAAAAAAATATAACAGCCAAATCACATTACAATACTATTACGTGTGGATTTTCATGTGCACATTCCCAGACGCTACAAACTTGATAAGAGCCGAAAGCAAGGAAATGCATATCACAGTTGCAATGACCGCTAGGAGAAGTCTCTCCACATCCGCGTGTTGAGAGACTTGAGCTATTAACTTTGCAGGCACTCCACACAAGCACATGCATGTTAAGTGAGGGTATACGTTATCATTTTGGGTATGATCGAATGGAAATACCTGTTCATGTCATCCTCTGATCCACTCATCCAAATCATCCTGCAAAGCTCATGCATAATGGTTTAAGAAATAAAGTATAGATGCTCAAAGGACAAGATTGATAGCTAACAAATAGTTGATGCTTACAATTAGCCTATGGTCTCCTCCTCCAACATGTGTTTCCTGTTTGAGCGTTGTGAAAGGTCAGGAGGTCCAGGCAGGTCAAGGCGATGGCCACCTTTGACTTTGGAAATGCAAACCCCCTCTCGTGGCCATCTCCACAACATCATCCAACATATTGACGTTTAGCTGAGGAACTATACATATTTAGCTAGGAAATCTAGGAACAACAAAATAGACCGGTCGACATGTATGATTAAGGATAAAGAATGCACTAACTTTCAAACTTTTTTGATGCTATCTTGCCTGACCACATATATTGTCAATATGGAAATTCTGGTTTCTGAAATCAGTTTCCTTGCTCGGTAGAACACGTATTATGAAATCTGTTTGTTCCCTATACACACATATGGAATGGCAGCTCCCTGACACGAAATGAACATTGTCTGATGGCAAGAAAGTTTGAAATAGCGCGTGTGGGGGTAGCAAGATTGATTAGAACGCACCATTTACAACCACAACAGCAGTGCTTCAAAAAGTGGGATGCGGCAAGCTAGCCCCCTGGGCATTCATTGTGGCCCCAAAACAATCTGTTATGTTGTATTCCATATACCCTATTTTACAGTTGTCTATTTTCTCATCATCGTCAAGCAAAATTAATTAGAATGTACCCATTCCAGCCAGCGTGGCAATACTTCAACAAGCCAGATGGACCATGTGACCCTGGTTATGCATCGTTCGCCCCTGTACATGGTCGTCACCAGGCACTGTGGCAGCAGCCACCACCATCAAAACAACAGTTGACTTATAACAGTGAGGTTGGACCTCATGAGGTAAAAACATTGATGAAGCTTATGATATTCTGCTATCTCCTCTATTGACCTGTAGCTCTGTAGCCCTGGAACGGACCATCTTCACTTGTTAAAAATTACTCGCAAGATACATATTCTTAGTAGTAATTCTCTCACATGTGCTGTCATGGTTGATGGATCCAACTTGACATGTTCTGTGCAATTTTGCATTATGTGTTTTGAAAGTAAAAGATGAAAAAAAACTACGGGCACCAAGTTTAAAAATATGTAATCAGTACGCCTAAAAGCAACTAAACTGTTATATTAAATTCATTATTTGAGTTCATTGGAATATACTCCCTCTGTCCCATAATGTAAGATGTTATAGTATATTGGATGTAATAACGTCTTACATTATGGGATGGAGGGAGTAATAAGCAACAAAGATGAAATTATGTATTTCTGCTATGCTGTGATGGGCTACTTTTGATGTGTTGCCTAGGTGTCTATTTTTCCATCATCTTACCATCAGTTGTTGCCTATGATTTCAGGCACCCCTGCCATCCTTCAACAACTGCAGTGGAGCCGGCTACCATTGGTATTCACAGCAATTTTCTGCCCCTAACTCATTTGATTATGGTGCACACACAAACTATGGCAACCACCAACACCAGTGGGAGCAGCTTCCCAGTACTCTGGAGCTGCCTATTGCATCTTGGCAGCATCCACCTCCTCCGTTGCATTGTCGTCCAACACCTAGCAAGGTAAAAACAACATTGAAAACCTGTGTTTGCTGACATGGTCCTCTTTTAGACAGTATAGACATGGAGTGAACCTTTCATTAAGATTACTTTTTCAAGATAGCTTGTTGCATATGCAAAACCTTTGTGTGTTTCAAACTCAAATTAAAGAGGGTTATACAGTGTCAGACTATATAAGGTAATATCCTCTCATAGTTTGACACTATTGCTTATCTAGAGGATCATTGCTTATGGTCCGAACTATGAGAAATGTTTACTTCCTAGAAATTCTTTGACACCAGGTACCAAAATAACTTCTACCTGGCACAACATTTAGGATCTTACTACTGGAACTGAGCACGGGAACATTAAGGTTTTACACACGCTCATGTCTAGAGCGACCTACAGGCAAGTTAATGGATCAGCACTCTTGTCCTTTTTGGTCTTTTTCACCTGTGCTACTCTTCAACAGGATCAATTATGTCCTACAATGTGATGTTTCCTTAGCATAGACTTTCCCACTAAAAGAGTGATTTTAATGTGACAGAAAGTAAAGATCATGTGTGTCATGCGTTGGCTGTATGATAAACTGTGTACTGTGTAATACCTTGATCGCTATCGGTGGCGGATCCTCGACGCGATCGGCGATGGGTCCTGGAACGATAGGCGGCGGGTCGTGGAAGCGATCGGCGGCGGGTCGTGGAAGCGTTCGGCGGCGGGTCCTGGAAGCAATCGGCGGCGGATCCTGAATCCTGAACGACAACAGCGCCGGATCAGGGGATCCGCGTGCGACTCCAGAAGGGGATCGACGTGAAAGTGATCCGCCGTGGACCCTCAACGGGATCGGCTGCAGATCTGACCTTGCTTTGCACTGGGAGGGCGGCGGCGGACGTAGGGACGAATGAAGGCGGCGAACGACTCGTGCGGGCGAGTGCTTCGAGGGCACGAGGAATCGCTCGTGGGTGCTGGCGTCTGGTTAATTTTCGTAGATTTTATTTCGTAGATTTTTTTTACTTCGTTCTTTCCTCCATCGACCGGAGGTTTTCCGCTGGAAATCGTCGATGCATAACATTTTTTTTTGGTTTGCGGGTCCTGGGGGAATCGCTGGGACGTGGGAGGTGGGATTAAAGACGAAAAAAATTGACTTTGGTGGGACGAAAAAAAACCTGAAAGCGAGACTACCAACTGTTCATTAGGAGTAGAGATTGAGCCGGTGGGTCGGTCGTGACTCGTGCCTACCGCACCACACCGCACGGCTGCTGGCTCCAGCTCACACAAACAAAAAGAAAAAGGAAATAGTTAGTCAGCCGTCCGTATAGGCATAGCTAGCCCCAGCAGAGCAGACTCCCTTCCCCTCGCCGCGCCGTGCCGCCGCCCGTCCGTCTGTTCGTCGCCGCCGTCTCTCCGCCATGAACAACCTACTAA
>NC_041392.1:682798658-682799314 GCF_002162155.2 Triticum dicoccoides | reverse complement strand
TTCCCTTCCTCCTTCCATCCAGATCTGGCCTTCTAATTCCCAACTCTTTTCGCAGCTCCCTCCCTCCTAGCCATAGCCAAAGCCAAGCAACCCTTGTTCTCATTTAATTTGTCCCTCCCAGCTACTCCCTCCATTCCAAAATAGATGACCCAAGTTTGTACTAACTTTGTTACTAGGTTCAAAACACATGATGATGATCATCACATTAGTTTGTTTGTTATTTCAACACTCCAATTAGCTTAGCTGCAGCTTGGGATTGGGAATTTCTCTTCTCTTCTGTGCTGCAACACTTGACAAAAATTTATCTTCTTTCTTTCTTTTGCCATCACATTATTACATTACATGCCCTGCCTCATGATAGCTAGCTATAATACTCTGTTTTGCCAACACACATAAGCTGCTTAATAATGCTCTTTATTGGGCAATTATCCTCCTATTACTTTACTTTTGGCTGTAATGTAAGCTGTACGGATCCATAACATTCCAAGTCTCAAAGTTTTCACATATATGTACATACATAAATACATACAGACATGACACTAGTTACAAACGACCCGCCGTCATAATTTATCTACATTCATAATTTTGAATCCATAACTTCAGACTCGGTCTTATTTTGGCCTTACATACCCTGCCTGATGGTCGCTGTCATGTTT
>NC_041392.1:682785773-682798455 GCF_002162155.2 Triticum dicoccoides | reverse complement strand
CTCTCATGTTTGCTTTCACATGCACTGCGTTACAAACCATCCGCAACTGAGACGCAGGTGCTTTCATTTTGATAGTGACTGGAGTCTCAAATACTCTCTTTTTCCGCACTAAATCCATATCTTTCAGCTAGCAACATATAAGCTTAATTAATGCTCTTTTGGTTGGGACTAGTAGTTATAATATCAATGATTTATTTCGGGAACAATCCAATCATATTGGTTTGGTTTGGTTTCAGCTGATGATGAAAATAGCTAGCACAATTGGCTATAATGTCAGATCGATAAGAATTCACACCAATAAAGCCTAGCCATCGTGCAGGTTACATGTTGGTCTAAACATGTTGATTTTGCAGGATTCGTTTGAGCTTCCCCGGCGGGATTCCTCGAGAGATGGGGGGGATCTTGAGATGGGGATCCATCAGCCCGATGCTTCTGATAATTTACAAGCCTTCTTGAAGAAGGTGCTCTTCTTCTGTTTACCTAGGAAACTTTCTGCTAATCTCTCCTGTTATTTCTCCATTAGTTTTTCCACTTCAGATTAATGATAGACATGATGCTTTCATGCACACAACAGGTTGATGCAATCGACAGCCTGATAGCTAAGCTCACAAGCCTCTTCACCAAGCTCCAGGTCTGTCAATTCATCATCTCCCATTCTAGCTAGTTTCCTTATTTCTGCTTCTTGTATATGTTGATTCTCATAGTAATGATGGAAGTTTGTGTGCCTTTGCTTGCAGTCTGCCAACGAGGAATCTAAAGCAGTCACAAAAGCAAGCGCCATGAAAGGTGACAACTCGTGTGCTTTACTTAGCACACCCAAACCTCCTCATCTTAAACAGAGTTGAAAATTCCGCTCTACTTGTAATCACGCACAACAATGCATTTTTGTAGCAATCAAGCAGCGAATGGAGAAAGACATTGACGAAGTGGGCAAAATTGCTCGTATGGCGAAAACAAAACTTGATGAACTGGACAAAGATGTATGTTTTCACCTGACCTTGCTCGTGTCTGTCTGTTATTCTTCTTTGATTCCTAGCTGTATCTGCATCTGCACAAATTAAAAGATGGACATGCTGCTTATGGCTTGCTGTTACAGAACTTATCTAACAGGAAGAAACCTGGATGCGAGGAGGACTCTGCGGTTGATCGATCAAGGGAACAGACTACTGGGTAAATTCAATTTACTGTCAATTTGTCTCTCTTGCCTGCATGAATTAGTTCGTGTTCACTGTGCTCACAGATTTCTCTCCACAGAGCAGTGAAAAAGAAACTGAAGAAACAGATGGACGATTTTCAGGTATTGTTTTCATCTAACTTGATTGTCCAAATTGACTACATGTATGTGATGATCTTCCTCTTCTGTCTGTGAATGAATAAATGTTCCCTCTAATGCCTAATACGTAGTAATCTTTATACACAAAAAAAAGAGTTAAAACCAGTCCATAGTTCTATTTACTACTTGGGCTATTTGATTTGATGTGCCCTCATAGAGCAGCAGCAGGGAGAAACTACTCTGCTTTCTCATGTCTATGACCCATCCAAGCATCCAGCCATATGAATTCTCAACATCTAGCTCTTCATAAGCGGTGGAAGTGGCTTCGTTGATGCTTATATGTTCTAAAAAGTAAAAGAAATATACTACTGAACTATGTTTTTGCAAATTGTCCTCCTTTCAACCTTGCATACATACTACTGAACTTCGTTGATGCTTATAAGAATGTTTCTTAGCCATTATCGTAGATTGGTAGTATGCTATCAGCCTGATGTCTCTGAAGATGGAATAATATAATGTAATCTTGCAACTATGTGAGTGATATGGTGTTGTTACCCTCTGATGCAGGTACTAAGAGAATCAATCCGGCAGGAGTACCGGGAAGTTGTTGAAAGAAGGGTATTTACCGTAACTGGCAATCGCCCTGATGAAGAGGTATAATTGCAACATTTTTTTTCTATGGTTAAATTTGTGCACTGATTTGCGATCTTCCTATTATTGTTTAAATCTTACAATGGGCCTCCTTTGTTAATTTGGAACCTGCAGACAATTGACGATTTAATCGAGACAGGGAGAAGTGAGCAGATTTTCAAAGATGCGGTTCAGCAGCAGGGGAGAGGCCAGGTATATATGAGTTATAACTTGGTCATTATTTGGACACCTGTGGGAAAATGCATTGAAACCTAATGAGGATACTTTTCCATCCATCTTGCAGATATTGGACACTGTCGCTGAGATACAGGAGCGACATGATGCTGTAAGAGATCTAGAGAGGAAGCTTCTGGAGTTGCAGCAGGTTATACTATTTTCATTTGCACAAGCTCTTATACAATTTATTTTATAGTTGGCACCCACCATGCAAATGCCTATGTGAATAGAAGGGATTTCCTTTCCTGGGTTTTGGCTTGTAGATATTCCTGGATATGGCAGTGTTGGTTGAGGCTCAAGGAGACATGATCAACCACATAGAGACACATGTAAGACGAAGAATTGTGAAATCAGCTTATATTTTCTAAATAGACCTAAACCGATTTCATAAATAAAGCAAGCTAACGGATTTTGTTTTTGCAAGGTTGCAAATGCTACCAACCACATACAGCAAGGTGTGGGCGCTCTCCAGAAGGCAAAGACGCTGCAGAAGAACTCGAGAAAGTGGATGTGCTACGCCATCATCCTCCTCCTGGTGGTAGTGGCTATCGTCGTGCTCGGGGTGATCCAGCCATGGAAGAAGAAGTAACCCTTGAGCCACGACCTGGGTTTTACCCAACATCTCGGCGCGGTGGAATATATATATACATATATACTGTTTTTTCTGTTTGTGCATTCTGTGTAGTCATGTGATTGATTCACACTCTTCTATCTATCGCTGTACGGCTGGCTATGTTGAACCAGACAAGCCATACTGTATGCACATATATATACTGGTGGCTGCCGCTATTCTTTCTTTTCTTTTTTTTAGTTGAGGCTGCTGCTATTCGTTTGTTTGCTCCGAGTATTTTTAGTGGTGAAATGACCGAAATGTGCATTCATCCTAGCTTGTTCCTGAATCCATTTATTGCAGTTTGTTTGTGCACCATGTAAGATCTTTTTTTTTTTTTGCTGCTTGTTGCCGGATCAGATCTAAAGCCCACTCATCATGCCCCTCAAACATCATCCTTCAATTGTCAGCTTGTTCTGTTCTTGTACTGCACTATATATTATAATCTCATCCAGCGATCGATATCTGTACAGCAGAGAAAGCAGTAACAGGGGAAAGAAGAAAAACTAGAACTTCACTTAGCCCAGATAAGAGTGCCAAATATGCCCAAATATTTGTTAAGAGTTCATTCTGAATGCTAGAATTTGATTGAAATGTGAGGTAAAGATACAAACATCACAAAGGCCTTATCTATCACTGAATTATCTATTTGAAGCTGCACAGGCACGCTATATGTTGTAAAATCATCTGCTCAAATTTTACATGGAGTTAACAAGATAGACAAGGCACCCCAAAATCATCTAAACCGAGGCTTTCGAACCTCTTGGTCTCAGCTTTCACTGTCTGAATATCTGCATGCATGGTGTAAGCACAACATTCAGTAACTGCTGCAGCACCAAGAGACCTATTAACAATTTTACATGGCAAACAAGGATCCCTCCCTCTGCTGCAAATCTTTCAGGATCTCAAATACGTTAATTTTCAGTGCTGCAACTTGAGATAGATAATTTTGAGTACATGGTACGTCTATACAAGTTATCAGTCTACTGAATTTAACTAAATCACACACCAACGATAAGAAAGGGAAACTTTTTTTAATCAACTTCTCACTCAGGAATTTTCGCAAAAAAAAAAAAAAACCTTGTCACTCAGGAATGTTGGATTATATACATGGGCACAAATGTGGAATGGTGACAGGCTAGATTTCTGCAACACTTGACTGATGCTTCAACAGGTTTGATTACTTTATCAAGGAAGGAACAAGGCATTTTCATGTCGTTAATTTCCCGCCCCATAAGAATACTTTGAGTGTTAATATTAATAGCGCACTTTTGTACTTTATGTTGCTATATATGTAATATATTTTCTTGATAAAATTTATAGTAACAATAATAGTTATATTGGTTTAAAAGTAGAGTTAAGATTCAATGAAAATGTGTTGGAATTAAGTAAAAAATATTTAGTATAAATACATGAAGGTCATTTATAAACAATAAAATTAGGTTTAAATATATGTCCATCTCTATGATTGATTAAAATATTGATCAAATAATCAGAAAATGTAATGACAATATAAGAGTAGGTAGAGATGTATAAATTATTTATTTTTCTTAACCAGAAATTAGTTACAACACACGAAGTTAATGATATGTTATCATAAACATAATTTTGTGCATGTGGCATCACATAACGAAAATTCGTTGCCAATACGTCACCACAATTATTACCTGTTAATGAGCTTACGTTAGTTTTCCTCTAAATATCAAAATAATCTCGTTCCAAAAAAATATGTTTTATTCCGCATGACCGCACTTGACCATTGAGTTCACGACCATGGTCCGGTTCTTGTAAAACTAAATTTGCTGGAAATACGGTTCAAATAAGATTGATGTGAGATTGATGTGTTGGCATTCTCTTTTGACAACGATAATTTTGTAAAATTTAAACATTAGGTTAAAGTATTCTGAGAAAAATACATGTATTTTATCATTTGTACGATTATGCTTTTAATAAAATTAAAATTATGTCATCATTTTTTAAATAGACTAAATTGCTGTTGTTTGAGACGGATCAAATGGTAAAGACATGGTATTCCGTCCGATCAGGTGTATGTTATGTTTATAAGTCTCAGATGCATTTCAACAGTTTTTTGATCATTTCATTTAACAAAATACAAGATATATGTCACAAAAGTTATATTATTGAAAACTTCACTTGAATATGAACCCAATGAAATGTTTTTGTAAAATATAACTTTTTTGCGGGGATTTGTGAAATATAAATATAGTTTTATCGATCAAATTAATGGTCAGAGTTTTTATTGAAATGCATGTGAGACTAGTAACCTGGCTGGAGGGGGTAACATATTATAGAAATTGCGTGCATTATTTAAACAGAAATCTAATACTTCTATTTTTTGTAACAAAAAAGTTGAATAATCTAGAGAAAATGTTCATGTAAACGTGACATTCCAGGGTGTCCAACCAATCAAAATAAAAAGATGCATTTATATCAATACATTATGCAGAATACATGTGTTATCGATTAATTCTGTTGCATGGTAGTCTTGGAACACAATAATGTTATACCTACAAAGAATTACAAACGTTTTACTAAACTTTCCAAACTATAATTTTTTTCCCTGAATTAAACTGGGGTGGGCCCTTCATTCCCCTATTACAAATCATAATCCCTCACAACAACTTCTTTTCTAAAAGAAGATTAAGTATCTTTTTGTAGATGTAGCATTACCCGTCTTGGAAATCATATGCACTTCTTGGAGGAGCTCCGTTCCACTCACATGTACACGTATTGGCACTCATCATAACCTGCAAAAAAAATGAAAATATAATATTAATAAAAATATACAATAAAAGCATGTCAAAATTTCAAAAGCACAACCCAATTCAAAGGCGAGACCGATAATTCTATCCTCCTATTCTCAGGCATTTAAGTTTGACAAGTAGTCCTGGCCCAATAAGTTTCAAGGGCTGATATCACTCACAGGCCTTAGCCTGAAGTAACAACCTTGCAGATCAGGAATTACTGGAGGCATTTCCTATTCGGCGTATTAAGCGCCCATTAACATGCATTTTGTTCACGGGCGCTAAAGGCGCTCTGATCTATGCAGCCTTTGTCTTTTTTTCGACTTTGGGTTTTTCCTAGACTAGTCTTGTTTGGTTTTTTCATTATTTTAGATTTACTTTTTTAATTTTCATTTTTCTTTATTCTTTTTATTTCAAGAGTTTTTTTCAAATATGCAAAATATTTATGCAAATTCAATAAAATTTGTTCCAAATCCAGGGAATATTTTAAACTCATGATTTTATTTCTTCAATATTAACGTATTTTTCAAAACCAATATAGTTTTTCAAAATTTTCATTATTTTTCTACGTCAATGAACTTTTTTCAAAATTGATATACATTTTCTAAATTTGTTAACTTGTTTTTCTTACAATTGATGAGCTTTTGTTTTTAGAAGTTGATGATTTTTTTTCAAATTTGTGAACATCTTTTCAAAATTGAGGTTTTGTTATATTTGATGATTTTATTAAAATTGATAGTGTTTTTTAAATTCATGTACTTTTTTACGTTTGTGAATTTTTTAAAATAAATTAACATTTTTTTAATCACGTTTTTTTGTTTTCCCATTTTTTAGAAAGTCCATATTTTCAAAAGTCAATGGTTGACCGGTCAACTGTTGACCGACGAACCATATGCAAATGGGCCTGCTCATTTCTGTAGTCTAGTGTGGCGCTTGATTTCCTAGCCGGCGCATAAGGCCTTAAATTTCTCTAAAAAAGGAAGCTCCCCTTACTGGGCTCTTTGGTGAGTAATTGTTCAAAATTTATATAACAATTCACATTTTCAAACAATGTTCATTATTTCAAAACAACTTCGCAAGTTTCAAAAAATATTCAAGTTTTTGTTTAAAAAAATTCTCATTTCCAAAAGTGTTCATGTTACCAAAAAAATCTTCGCAATTTTGGGAAAAAGTCTGTTTTAAAAGTATTCACTTTTTGTTAGTAAATGTTTGCAAATTTGCAAAACAATGGCCACAAACTTGAAAACTATTCTTATTTTTCATGAAAAAAATTCAAACTTTTAAAAAGTGTAATTTAAAAAAATGTTTACGGTATTCAAAACATATTCACATTCACAAAATGTTTAAGTTTTTTGGAAAAAAATATAATACCACTTTTCAAAAACTATTTACAGATTTTAAAGAATATATTTTTGAACGCCATAGAGTCGCCTCCAGTCTCTACTAGAGTTGCCTCGCTACTCAGAGCATCTCCAGCGGCGCCGCCAACAGGCCGCCCCAAGGCCCTTTTTTATCGCTGGCGTGAAAAAAGGTCCAATCGTGTCCCTAGAAGCCCATTTTTCGCCGGTTCGGGCCAAATTTGACGCCGGCGGTTCCAGGCCGAACCCGACGCACTAGGGGGCGCCCGGGGGTGCCAGGGGAAATGTTTTTGGCGCGATAGCTTTGTGGACCCGTCGAGTAAGCGACTAGGTCCGGGCCGTCCAACCCCGTCTGCCACGGTGACCCAGGGCAGGGGCACAACAGGGACGACGGCGGCGACGACGGCGATGACTACACCAACTTCTACAGGCTCCTCGGCATGTAGTGGGCTCAAGGTGGCGCGGCGGGCGACGACGGTGGCGTAGTAGTAGTCGTCGTAGTTTTAGTTTGTTTTTTTAATTATGTTTTCAGTTTGCACAAATTTCAATGAAACTGCCCGAGTTTCTTCTAAATTTGTGTCTTTTGTACAATTTTTGGCTGAATTTGGTTTTCAAAAAGCAGCGTCTGGGGCGCCTTGGGTCGGCGACTGAAAGCATAGCCCCTCCCCCCTCCGCACACGTCGATTTTTTCGCCGGCTCACCATCAGGCGGCGTTATTTCAAGCCCCTAGGGGGCCAAGCGAGTGGAGATGATCTCACTACAGTGCGCTGATGGGCTGGTCTAGTTGGGCGCTCCACTGTGCAGGATAGTGACAATTCAACGCCAATTTGCGTCATGTCACCAGGGAACCTATCAAATGCGCATATTCCACACGCCAATGCTACTAGGTTGACACAATAAAGGAGGACGCCAATAAGTTCCGAACATTCGGGATTTGCCGATGGAAAATCAAGCTTTTTCCATGGCAATTTATATATACACTACTAGGAAAAAGGCTAAAGATGGAATTGACACTAATGGCGCACCAGAGAAGTGGTGCGCCACTACTATATACTAATGGCGCACCAGGCACACGGTGCGCCACTAGTAACAAAATGCTTTTTTTTTATTTTGTATTTTCTAAGTAAAAAACCCCACATATGCACCAGGATGTGATCTGTCAGAACCAAAGTAGACCTAGCTCTGCATTAGTTGTTTTGTGCTTCAAGTGTCCCAGTCAAGGACAAACTGAGTGGTTGCAAAATAATATTATGTGGTCAATGTGGATTTACTATTTTCTGGTGATAGTTCTGAACTGGTAAAAAAGTTAATATGCGTAAGTGAGACTTGGCATTTTAAAGCTTAGGGTCTTCAACTTCAACCATGAATTGGGATGATAATGTTATTTTGCCTTCTTAACAGAATGGTGTCATAATCAGAACAAAGCTGCTGCAAATGCATACCTTTTTTTTACAAGTGCATCTGCACCTTCTGATCCATTTAGAGTTATCATAAATATATTTCCAAGGTTTTTTTCATTTCACTGTAGAGTCTTTGCTTCTGGACTCAATGCACATTCATCAGTCATAAGAGATAAATACTAGTAAGTCAAGGGCACCAGAATTTGATCATGCCTCTTTTGAGAAGTATGTCTATTGATTCAAAATTGATGATCATCTTGGTCTATGTCGGTGAGCTTGTGTTATGCACTTCTGCGTTTGACAAGTAATGACTTGCAAAGATGATGATCATCTTGCTAGTTTGCTGGGTTTTGTCTCCGACCATTGTGTCGTGATGAATTTGCAGGTACCCTGAGAGGCCTTTGAGTTTGTCGGAATGTCGATTAATTTCTGTTCCGGCAAATTCAGGTACTCCATGTGTCCTATTTTCAGCAAAGGTCATGCTGAAATTTTCCGTGAATTTTAGCATGACTTTGCTAAAAATAGGACATATGGGGTACTTGCGACTAATGCATGGGTCGGGGTATCTTAGTACTTAATTAAGTAGGATCAACTGCCCCTTTATTCTTGCTGCATTAAACCATAGATTTTAGGGTGCCTCGGTCTCGATAAGAACCTAAATGAGAAAGCTTAGGCTTTTAGGGTGCCTCGGCATCGACAAACCCTAAATGATAAAACCTTGGCTTTTAGGGTGCCTCGGTGTCGATAAGAACCTAAATGATGAAAGCTTAGACTTTTAGGGTGCCTCGGCGTCGACAAACCCTAAATGATAAAAGCTTAGCTTTTAGGATGCCTCGGTGTCGACAAACCCTAAATGATGTAGTTTTGAATTATGAACGTAGAATATGTCGTCATCGGACGATGAAAGTCTCCCGGGGGAGTGCGACTGGTGCCACGACGATCGAGGTCTGTGCGACATGCCTCACCTGGACGATGATCGGCGCTTCAGCATTAAGCTCGAGGAGACCTTCGAAGTTGAAACGGTACACAACGACGACAAGTGTTATTTTCATAATTAAGCACGACTTCAACTATTTCAACGTGTAATTTTCATCTTTTACAATTCGAGTATAGCTTATCCCATGCCATGCAAGACGCTATGTCTTGGAGAGGATGGATTTTGAAGACCATGAAATTTCTGAAACAAAGAAAATTCACCTAAGGACTCATTACGATGTGGACTTTGAAGTAAATCTATATAATTCTGAGAGCGTAACCCATTTTGGTTGCAAAAATTGGGAAGCATTTTGCAAGATATATGGTTTTGATGAGGGTATGCTTATCACCATGGATCTTGGTAATCCTGACATCAACCAAGACAATATGGACATTTGGGTCCTTGTTGATACGCCTCCAGTTCTACCGCTATGTGAGTTTCTCAAACATAGTTATTACCTAATTTATATTGTTTATTTTAAAATAGTTGACAGCTTATTTCCATTGACAGCTTATTTTTATTGTTCAAAGAATATGCGAGAGATGGTAGACAAAATCCACTACATCGATGGCTCCAAATTAACAACTTACAAGGAGAAAAATCATCTGGTCGGATTTTGTACTGACATTGAGAATTACAATATCCACAATCAAACTCCTCAACATTATGGTAAATACGTGCTACTAGTGCATGCGTTCAACTACGGTAACTACTATGAAGATACCCTGGTAAGATTTTTACTATTATGATATCCATGCATCTTTTGCATACTTCTAAAACTAGTACATCATTGCTAACTATGAAGTTATTACTATGTTTTTCAACAGATAATCCCAGAGAATTGTGTGCCTCATTTGATGTATCAGAAAGGTAGTCTTAATGTTTTGAACATACAGTCAGGTCATCCTACGAATCTCAACTGTCCATACGAGATTTCTAAAAGAAGTGGAGACATGAAAATCAAAGGATGGAAAAAAGGTATGGACAGTCGTAAGGAGCTTCTTGTAAGCAAAAGGAAGCGAAGCGCAAGAATTGGAGACAAGATGTTCTCCATTCTCCATAATGGAGAGTCAGGGTCTATATTGTTTTATGCTATTTTAACTTAAATAGGGTATTTAGGTCCTGCCTAATACTGATGATCATGTGCTAAGAACAATTAAGTAGGGTTGGTTCGATGACTATCAAGATGATGATCGTATGACTTGTTATTAATAACGAGTAGAAGTTGTATGATGATGATTAGTAGGACTTGTTAGGATTAGTATTACTTCCGACAAACTCGCTACTCGCGGTCTCGAGACTTGTAATGTTCTATTTTTGTTCGGTCTTTTGAATTCGGAGACTAATATGATGAATTGTATTCGGAGACTAATCTTCTATTGTATTCGATGAATCTGATGTTGCTGTGTGCTACTGTCTATATTCTGTCAAATAATATATTTTGTAACCTGTGCAAAAATTAGAAAAGTAAAAAAAACCTAATATTCATACTAATGGCGCATCACTACAGAGTGCGTCATTAGTATGCCAAAGTATACTAATGGCGCATCATCAAACAGTGCGCCATTAGTATGCCAAGTATACTAATGGCGCATCCATCCGCAGTGCGTCATTAGTGTGCCAAAGCACATGGTTAAATATGGTCCCTGGGAGGCATAATAATGGCGCATGGTGTTACATACTAATGGCGCACTGGATGGTGCGCCATCAGTATACCAGATACTAATGGCGCACCAGTGATGCGCCATTAGTAATAAATACTAGTGGCATGATACTAATGGCGCACCAATGATGCGCCATTAGTAGGCAAAACTGATGCGTCATTAGTAGGCCTTTTCCTAGTAGTGATACGAGGGATGGCAAATTTAGTTAGCAAGCATGGCAGTTTCGTCCTCAGTTTTAGGAAATTGTCGTGCTTGTTACCTAAACTTGCCATCCTGGCGTCAACTAAAATTGCCATAAAAACATTCAATTTGGCATGGGCAAATTCCAAACGTTTGGGATTTTCTCATTTCTGATAAAGGATGCAAGGATACTGTAAAAGTGTTATCTGCCTAATTTATTGTTTGGTTTATTTCAATGATTTTTTGTTTTAGGTTGTGCTCCTAATAAATTAATTTTAATATATTCGAAGAAATGTTATGGAATGGAAAATTTTCATGGATGACGAAATAATGTTCACCATTTTGTCGCGGACTCTTTATTTTCTTCATGAATTTTGATTCTTCACAAATATATAAAATATTCATGAATTTAAAAAATATTCCCTGAACTTAAAAAATACAATAATTTAATAATGTGCATTTGGTAAAAAAACTTAAATTCAAAAAAGGTCACAAATTTAAAATATCATGAATTTAAAAATGCACCTAAAGTTTAACAATTATTGAAATCAAAATGCATTCACGAATTTAAAAAATGTTTCAGAATTCCAAAAAAATCATGGAATTTTTAGAAAAAAAAATTGATTTCAAAGAAGTTCATGAATTTGAAAAGCAAAAAGAAAAAAGAAAAAAATGAACATAGAAAAAACCAATACAGTAACTGTTCTAGAACATTCGTTGCCAAAACTGGTGGGGGGAGGCACATAACTGCTTAGTGGGCGGGGCCATTGCACCATTGCTACCCAGGAATTCCAAAAACCCTAGGCTTGAGTGCGGACTAAGATCCGCTGTCGACAAAGTCGTAGGTGCCACCGTTGGCCTTATTGCATTGAGAGGATGAAGGCGACGGATGTGTGCATGATAAGTATGCCGATATGTAGCACGGCTCGCCGGGTGCCTCCATGCTGCAGTTGATGGCCGACCCGCACGTGTACTCCATCGCCACTTGCACGCCCACCCTCTCCATTCTCCATTTCGGGTTCACCATGCACAACAACCCCGGTGGCATTGGCTGGTGGGACGGTGAAGATTGAATGTCGTTTGGCGGAGCTGGAGGCCCACCTCCTCCTACCATGCATATCTTTCATATGGTACCAACGTGGGCGTGTTAATTTCAAAAAAAAAAAAACGTGGGCGTGTTGACAAAGTCACGCTAGTATCTATTGGAAAAAAAATTATGACTTTGTCCATACAAAAAGAATCAAATGGTGGACAATGCATATATACATGTATCAAGTACATTCCAGTGTGCCCGGAAAAAGGAAATACATTCCAGTGCTTTTAAAAAAGTGCGTTCCAATGAATTACTTTCAGATACGTTTTCATCTACAAATGGTCTAGCTTCTTCAATGACCTTCCACGGTCCTTATATTCTCCTTGTCCCTACGATTTGGGCAAAAGTTTAGTGGGGGAAATTGGATAGCTATTTATGCAACTTGAATTGTCAATGTGTTGATCAGGGGCAAAAATTGAGATAGCTATTTGTGGTAATTGAACTGTCAATTGTTGATTAGAGGTAACCTCGTGAAGAGACAAACCAGAGAGATGAG
>NC_041392.1:682757678-682785400 GCF_002162155.2 Triticum dicoccoides | reverse complement strand
GAAGAGTGTGCATTAGTTGACACTAACCATCACACCGTCGTTACCTGCTACTCCCCCCGTCCCATAATATAAGAGCATTTTTGACACTATTGTAGTGTCAAAAACACTCTTATATTATGAGACGGAGGAAGTAGTTTTTTATGCCACACTATAGTTACTCTCTCGTTCTCTTTCTCGTACAGAACTCCTTCACCTACCATGCCATCCATTGCGTGATTACTGTTGGAAAATATTGACCGCCTCTCTCCACCAGTTCGGGCTTTTGAAATAACTGGCTGGTGCATGAATTCAATATGGTATATTTGAGCCAAGACGTCTCAAGTTAAAGACCCTACCAACATAGTGTTAAAAAAAGATTATGTGACCTGCATCGATCCCACGTCTAAGAACTAAATAAGGCTAGACGTGAGGGGGGTGTTCAAATATATTGTCCATCTCTCTCCATTAGTTCAGTTCAAATAAGATTGGTGCGCCTAGATTCTCTCTTAATTGAGATAAATTTTCAGAATTTTTGTATCATTAGTCTATTTCCAAAAAGAAGTATGAGCAGTTGTAATATTGGCACACCATATTTCAAATAAAAATAAACATTTTATCGTTTGCAAAACAAGGCTAGACCAAGTTGCTTGAGAAGGATCCAAGGTAACACACAGTAACATATTATAGGACTAGACGTGCTACACCGACGGTATGCAAATTTAACCAGGTAAAATTATGAAGTATTGACAAACAATGACAAATAAAGATGTTCCTGCAAGATGAAAAAAATGACAACTAGATATGGCGACCGGAGGAAATCCAAGGACAACTACATGTTGACACCTCATACATTCGAGATTTTTCTATTAGTTAGAACTAAGCTGAAAATCATGTTGTAAGAACCACTATTGTAAGATTTTTAAAGTTTTGCATTGAACCACCGATCAAGATTTTCATAGATATTAACACAGGTAGACAAGTATAAACATCTAACTCACAAAAATATATTAATAATAGTGTGTGCCTTTTTAGATCTAGATGAAATTCAGTTTGCCAAAATGATCGAAACAAAATATTGGACATAACTAAACCCCCATGGCAAAATTGAGTTATGCTTTGACATATATACTTAATGATCGAGATTTGTGTTGTATAAAATAACTTTGAAATTTAATATTACTAGGTCATGTGTGTGCTTTATGTTGTTATACATATACTTGATTTTCTTGATAAGATTAATTATAATATAATAGTTATATTGGTTTAAATATAGAGTTAAGATTCGATGACAATGAGTTTGAAGTAAAAAATATTTAGTATAAATATGTGAGGGTCATTTATAAATGATAATTTTACGTCTAAAAATATGCTCATCCGTATTGTAGCCTACTGATTTGATTCTAGTCAAATAATTAATAAAACACGAAGACTATATGAGATAAGATTAGCCAGAGAATTATAAATTATTCAATTCATTAGAAAATATTAAAAACCATTTTTAATGGTAATTAATCTTGCAAATATATTTTATGTATGTGGCATCACATAACCAAAACTTGTTGTTAATATGGAAACACCATTATTCCTCGTTAGTGAGACTATGTTAACCCCATTAATATATTTTTAATTTATCTAAACGTCAAAAAAGAGGTTTTTTCAAAAAAATTGTGTTTCATTCCGTATGACCACCCGACTATGACAACGCTTTTGCCGGATGAATTAAGAATATATTTGTTGTAGACATAGTTAAAATAAGATTGTTGTCTTCATATTAACGTTTGTGCGTGATAATTGTACAAAATTACAATATTAAGTCAATCTATTTTGAAAGCAACATTTATTTTACCATTGGAATATCTTGTTTAAAATAGAATGAAAACCATGTTGTCATTTTGAAAAAGTAACCGAGGCTAAAACCGTAAAGACATTGTATTTCTTCTGGGTGGGTTTATAAGTATTGCATACATTTCAATAAAGTTTTTTACCATTTTGGTCAACAAAGTTATATGTCACAAAAATTATATCATAAGAAAATACTCTTGAACGGGAATCTAATGATATGTTTTTTAAAATATAACTATTTGTTTTATTGATAAAAGTGATGGTCAAAGTTTTTATTGAAATGCATGTGAGACTTGTAAACATGGTTGAAGGGGGTAACATATAATCAAAACTGCATACATTATTTAAGCATAACATGATACTATTAATTTTTGGAACAAAATAACTGAATAATCCAGAGCAAATGTCCACGTGCTCGTGACATTCCAGGGCGTCCAACCACTAAAAAAACAATGTATTTGCATCAACACACATCCAGAAGACGTGTGATTATCAACTAATTCCATTGCACGGTCATGGAAATCATTTCCATTTCTCTCACGAGCTCCGTTCCGATCACATGTACACATACCGGCACTCATCGTAACCTGCAAATAAAATAATATAAAATCCAAGTTAATAAAGTATCCAATAAAAACATGTCCGAATTTCAAAAGCACGACCCAAATTCAAAGGCGAGACAGATAATCCTTCTTCCTATTTGAATGGGCCATAGTGTAAAGCCTCGCATTTTTTCGAGAATCTAAAGCCTTGCATTTAAGTTTGATAAATAGTCCTGGCCCAGTAAGTATTATACCCGTCAAAAAGAAAAATCGCAGGTCACGGTAGCCTGAAGCAACGTTTCCAGATCGTGACTTACTGGGGTCTTTGGTGATGAGCATGGCGGAGCCGGCGAAGTCGCAGGTGCCGCCGGCGGCCTTGTTGCGCTGCCAGTAGCTGTTGAAGGCGAAGGAAGCATGCGCCATCAGCGTGTCTGGCAGGTAGCACGGCCCGCCGGGCGCCGCCATGCCGCAGTCGGCGCCCGACCCGCACGCGTAGTCCATCGCCGCCTGCACGTCCACGCTCTCCACCGTCGGGTTCGCCACACACCACAGCCCCTGCGGCGCACCGATGGCTGCCGGGCCTCCCGCCCGGGGAGCACCAGCCGGTGGGGCCACGCGGTGGCTCGCCGGTGCGTTGGCTGGTGGGGTGGGGTTGCCGACCGGTGCCGTGGACGGTGGCAGCACACCGGCTGGAGGGGGCATCGACGGCGCCGCCGGCGAGGTGGGGTTGGCAGGGGGAGGGTACGCGCAATACGGCGGCGATGGCTGGATGTCGTGTGCGGGGGTTGGAGGCCCGGCTCCTCCTACCAAGTCTTGGTATGGTGGCAATGCCGGCGAGTTGACAAGGTTGCGCCATTCTCTTGTTCTTGAGGCGCCATTCGCCCAATCTGTTTCACATCCATGCAAACAAAAGTCAAACGGCAGACAATGGAGTATATACAAGATCACAAGGGTAGGAACTTCAAGATGACAAAGTAAATAATGTATGTGCACGTGTAGTGAAAGTCTTTTACGTAGGGATGCTCCCTGCAATTACCATGTTGAATGGACACGAGGAGAGCTACGAGGACCAGGTGGTCCTTCTTGATCATCATTAGCTCCACGGTTTGTGATCAAGACATGAGGCAAATTGCATTTATGCATGATGCGTGGGAATGAGATTGTTGTAGTGCTAGAAAGGAATATGGGGAGTACGTAGTGCCCAAGTCTCAAGTGGGCAGATAAAGGGGAGGCAGCAGCAAGAATTCACCAGATGGATGCTAGCTAGTCTCTTTTCATAAAGTTGCATGGACTGATATGTTAATTAAACCTAAGAGCCTTCCCAGTTAAGTTTCAGTAAACATAAAAATAAAATAGAAGTTTAGAGATGTCTTGACTTCCTGAATCCAGAAACTAAAGCATTTGAATTTGTAGTCATGGGAACATAGCAATTTGTAGCCATGACTAATTATGGATTCTTTGGATATTTGACGGAAATTTGCTGAAATTCGAAGAGACGGAAGTTTCATGCAATGCCATGCATAAGGAGTTTTGATTCATTTTCTTTGACCCCAGGTATCCATAAAATGATATAATGGATTAAAATGCTACAAATATTCTATGAAAACATTTCAACTCAAGGGTCATGCATGTTTGCTTCTTTTCTCTAGCTGCAGTTTGGGCATCATGTGCTTGCTTGGCCAGAGAGAAATGCAGGGAACAAAATGGAAAGAAAATAAAGGGCAGAACAGCAGGTGTATTTTTTTAGTGTTTTTCTTCCGTTGCTTTGGTTCCACTCAAGGCCTCAAGCCTGCTACTCCATTTTGTTTGATTTGTCATGTATGAATGCATCCATATTATACTACTAGTAAGTAGCTAGGGCTAGAGAAAAGCCGTGTCTTGTCAATCATAGCGAGCTGACAACACCACGAGATGGGAAATTTAGCTCAGACATTACTCCCTCCATTCCACAATGTAGTGCTTCCTCTATCCTCGTGCTTCAACTTTAATCGTAAATTTAACTATCAAGACCGATTGCGGCGGGAGCAAAAGTTATATTGGTGAATTCATATTCGAAAGAAGTTTTTAATTATGTAACTTTTTCTCCCGCCGCAGTCGGTCTCGTTCGTTAAATTTATGGTCAAAGTTCGACCTCGGGAAGCGCGGGCGCACTGTATGTATGTGTCATGTTTGCATCATGTAATACTTTGTGGAGATCTTTTATAGTACATTACTTTTGCAAAAGAGCTTGACTGGATTAACTAGTTACCGTGTGCGGTATATACTGCTCTGCATCATACTTGTGTATGACACTCTGATAAGTTTTCGAAGTTGCGTAAGTTTTCGAAATTGCTTTACGAGTGCGGTGTTTGCGCCCTACCTGTGCACGACACCCTGATCCTTTGTTGGTTGTTGAACTGGCGGTTTGATCCCAGGGTGTTCAAGTAGCGTCGGATTGTACAAAGATCGTCGGACATGAACCACTGGTTATAAGTTTATATGTAACTAAAAAACATACTATTGTAGTACACAACTATACTATTGTAGTCCACCGTCGAGTCGGTTTTCAGTAAAATTATTGCAAAGGATGACAGTAGTGGACACATGCCCTTTTTTAAAAAAAAAGAAGGGGGGGGGGGGTTGCAGAGAAATAATCTGCCATAATTTTATATTATTCCAGTCATTAGTATGAAAAGAGTCAAAAATAAAACCCTCAAATCAGTTGGCAATTCTAACCGCCCATGATAATACTCTTATTGTAGTATGTTTCTTTACGACAACCGACTGTAGCCTATCATTGGGCGGTTTTTAGACTCCAACCCACTAGGATAACTAGATGATGCCCCCAGCGTTGCTGCGGGAATCTGGATAAAACATACCCATAAATAGATACTAGCTAGAAAACTAAAACTATTGCCAAAGAAAATTTAAGAATGCTCTTGGAATATATTTTGAAAACAATAAAATATATGAAGCATGTGATAAAATGTTGTATAAAAAAGAGATCTATTGGATTAAAGTCAAACGGGGTGCTATTTTTCACAAAAACATGTAACATGTGTAGGTACTATATTAGTATTAGTACAAGTGTACTAAAGAATTTCTAGAATCCCTTAGATGGAGTTTGGGGTGGTAAAGTATGTCTTTGTCGATGATGTCGATGTGCTTGAGGACTTGTCTGTTTTTTCGTCATATTTCACACCTAAGTGCATGGACCTATAGACCACTAAATTTGTACTTGTTTACTACAACCTTGGAGGGATTTCTGAGAAGCCGTATTAATCAGCAAAATGTACCATGAACAACGTAACAATGCAATGGAATGGAATACAAAGTAATTTAATATCGACTGATGCAATGTGCGTTCTGATGGAATGGAATGCAATCTATGTTGGTGCTACCTGTGCTCTTTCTTCATGCAAATGCAATTTTTAAAATATTTGAACATACAACTAATATTTAAATTAACAACCAGTTTTGTACCCGAGTCTGATATGGACCACAATATTGTAGTCAGTTTCATTAGTACAATCTACTGAGGCAATATGATATTCTAGTCGGTTTTTGATTTTGAACCAGCTCATGACTTATAATAATCTTGTTGGTTTCTCCGTTGTGACCGTATGAGATTAGTGTTTCTCAAGCCGGTTTCATAATCATCTAGGGGCAAATGAGTATTAGGCCCAGTTCTTTTGGCCGATTCTTTCATAATCTTGAGAATCGACCCTCCACCCAGCTTCTCCTATAATCTTGAACCCATATTGTTTTTACAATCCTAGCTAGTTAAGATGTGAACAACTAGAATTGTAAAAAAAAATATGGATACAAGATTCTGGGAGAAGCTGGGTGAAAGGTCGATTCTCAAGATTCTGGGAGAATCTACCAAAAGAACTGGGCCTTAGAGCAATTCTAGCCGAGTTATCATATGAGCAACATCCATACCGCACATGAAGGACCCTTCATATGGATATGAATACTGCCGAGGCAAAGCACAAACACAAAATCGCCATAAAAGTGCTCCTTGATTTCCTTACATGGGGGACCCGTTTACAAGTGGCAGCAACAAGGAAGAGCGAAGAGCAGGGACTGAGTGGCGGCCAGCTTAGGGCGATGAGTGTGGTGGCGAGAGCGATGAGGCGATGGGGTTTTTATATACCCGCGAAGGGGCGCACTCCGACGGGAAATGGGGGCTAATTTGCCGTGTGCGGGTGAGAAACGAGTGCGAAACAAGGCAGTAGCAATTAATTCCCCCTCTTGGCGGTGAAAATGCGGTTACTGCATGGTAGGTGAGGAAGCGGCAGCCATACAAATAATTGCACCATCGACCAGGTTGCGCACGTAACGAAGAGGGCTAAACTTCCCTCCCGCGCTAGCCGTTATCGATGAAGGCCTCTTCACATCAACAGCCCCTGCGAATCAAAATATGGAGGCTCGCGCGCTCGGTAGGGACAACGCTTCATGACTCATGGCGATTTGATAGCATATGACGACTTTGCTAGCCTAGAATGTCATTTTGGGACAAAATCATCATATCAATAGTTATTATGACAATCAATGAAAATATGAAATACGACAACTCTGTTGAGATACTTGACGATACAAAACAGATCGCCCAAGTCGCTCTCGCGGACGGCCCGCACCTCCTCCCTGCCCCCCCCTCCCCTAGCCTCCCTCGAAGGTGCCGTCGGGCGCAGCCCAGCCGGCGTCGGCGACCGCGGGGCCCCCTCTCCCTCCTCCCTTGGTGGCTACGACGTGGGACGTGGCGAGCGGGCGGGGAGCGCGGCGCTCCTGCCGGGGGTTGCCGCGGCGTCTCAGATGGTCGGGGTTGGACGCAGCGGTACATGGACGCGGCGGCGGTGTCTTCATGGCAAAGGTGGCGGGGCGTGCCGACGGGGCGTGATGGGCGGCTGGTGCCGGTTCCGTCAGCTTTGGCGCCTGGAGTCGCAAGCTGTAGGCAGCGAGGGCCGGTGTCCTCTGCTGCGGCGGCGACGACGTCGGTGTGGTGAAGGCAGCGGTGTGGTGGCGGTCCTTGTGCTCTTGTCGCATCACGGCAACGATCTGCATGATCTGGCCGTTGACATGTTCCGGAACTACTGCTGGAGATCTTGCCCAAGGATATCTAGATCGGATAGTATCCGGTCGTGCGCGTCCATATCAGCTTGCGTGGCTCCATGAGGGCGCAATGCGAAGCTCTGTTGTTTGCTGGCACGATCAGACATGTCGGCATCTCGTTTTCCATGGCACAGACGGCGGTAGAGAAAGTCTTGATGCATAAGATCGGAGGATCAGTAAGGCTAGGGGGCCTTGAAGGCGATGGAGTTAGCCAGGTGTTTGATAACTTTTCATAGCAGCAGTGTAAGTGGGGGCGGCAACACAGGAAGATTTCATTTTCGGTGTTGCTCCTCGGGTGTCGAGTCATAAATTTCAGGGTGAAAACCTAAGGTCTGGCCTTCATTGATTTTCCATGAAAATTGCCTTGTTGAAGGTACTGTTTGGAGAACTCGGTCTTCCTCCAGGGTGAAAACCTATGATCCTGGATCGGGCGACAATGGCGCTTGTACATTGTTTCTTTTTTGAAGGCGTCGCTTTCGGAAACCTTTTATGTTCTTTGGGTGCTGTCTTTGGTGGCGGTTTGTGTGCTGCTGCTGAGAGGAGTTGATCACCGTGACGAGGCCATTTTATTCCCTTCCCTTTTTCTTTTCTTTTCGGGTTGTGTGCATTCTGGAGATCTTTGTGACTTCTTATTGGTGTAGAGACTGGATGTAATTAATATCTTTGTGATATTAATATATATTTTTTTTAAAAGAAAAATATAACAGCTTTGTTAGAGGTCCTTTTAGCTTCAATTCATTCGATGTCAGAAGCCAGGATTTGCCACAAAACCATCTATAAAACCATGTTCCATATTTTCTCTGTTTCATAATGTAGTGCGCTCACGCATCCCGGGATTCAAATTTAACCGTAAATATAATCAACGAGACCGAATGCGGCGGGAGTAAAAATTATATCACTAAATTCATATCAAAAATACGAATTCAATGATATAACTTTTGCTCCACCGCAATCGGTCCGTTGGTTAAATTTACGTTCAAAATTAAATCTCAGAAAACGCGAACGCGCTACATCGTAGAATGGAGAGAGTACCAGTGGAAGGAGGTAAATTAAAGTCCCATTTCTTTATATACTTGTTATATTTTTGCTATCCGACACATGAGCGTGTAGTCAACCATCCAATCTGCTCTTAAGTCCTATCGCCATGCATTGCAGTATTAGCAGAGAATATATGCCCGAGTGACCAAAGTTCATCACTTTGCGCACACGCAGCTATCTGTTGTCCATCCACACATATTTTCTCCTTAGAAAAATAGCAAGTCTAGCTAGGGCTGGGGTTTTTTGTCTTGGTGTGGCAGGTGAGGCTGTACTAGCGCATTGATTTTCTTGGCCAAGGCAGAGAGAAAGATGAGGTGAGAATCCGGCAGCACCCAACCACGAGAGCTTTCTCCGTGGGCGTTGCAGGCCGATCCGGTACCTTGGTGTACTGCACTGAACTCATGTGCATTCCCCATATAAGATTCCTCCGTTCTACTGTAGGTTGCCAAATACTCCTATAGTTCCACTGTACATGCGCATCCTCCTCCAACCACTTGTAAGTTTTTGCAGAGATACATATATGATTAATTAAAAGGGGTTAGGAAGAAAAATCGTAATAGAAAAACATTTTCTAGTTACAAATAAACTGAAAAATCACATACCGTTATTTTTTGTAAAAAAATATGCTCATTTGTGTGGTACTCATAAGGAGTGCAGATTTATAGACCCACATATTATTTGTTTGTGTAGCCCATAAATTGACATATTCTTCATAAAAATTTACAGGCACCTATTGAAATAATATATGTGTTTGTCCAAGGAGCCTAGGTTTGTTTTCTGATGTTAATTTATCATAGATGGACCCAAATGTATATAGTTGATGTCCTAGGTTTTTTATTAGTAGAAAATTTGTTGCGTTACAACATATAGATTTCTGGATGTTCCTTGTCAATTTAGACGCCCTTTGTCCTTTTTTTTCTTCTACACATTTTTTTGAAGAATAATTCATTGCACATTACAAGAGAGAGGGGAATAACTCAAAACCATGAGTTCTTTTTCTTATTATGAACTAACTCAAATGTTTTCCTAGAATATAAGAAATATGAGACCATAAATAGAGAGAAATTAGAGTTCTAACATTGGTAGCGCTTGCAAGCTTATTGCCAGTCACTCTATATAATTATACTTTTTAATAGTACATTTTATTGCTTGAAGGAAAATACACAAGAATGGGATTTCATGTCCATTGGAAGTTTACATTGAACAATTTTTGGGAAGATATTTTACATGAAATTGGAGAATAGGATTATACAGAAGTGTTATTTCGATGCAGCAGCTGGATATTGGTTAGCTAGGAGATCGAGAAAAATGTTTCCTAAATCAACTAAAACATGAGATCTGAAAAAATATGAAGGATTCTCCTAAAATATGTAGTCAATGGACGAATTATGTAGGAAATTTAAACACCAGTCCTACATTTATTAAAAGAATCCAGTATAAAATTTCCACATAGTACTTCAATACCATTGGTCTCCTAGTAAAATCATATATCTTCCAAACAGATAATGTAATCCAGGATTAGACAGAGGTGTTATTTCGATGCTGCAGCTGGATTTTGGTTAGCTAGGAGATCGAGAAAAATGTTTTCTAAATCAACTAAAACATGATATCTGAGCAAATTAATATGAAGTCAATGGACGAATTATGTAGGAAATTTAAAACCAAACTTACACTTTAAAAAGAATCCAGCATAAAATTTCCACATAGTACTTCAATATCACTGATCTCCTAGTAAAATCGTATATCTTCCAAATAGATCATGTAATCTTTTATATATACATTTTTGCTTTATTAGTATTCGGTGGAGGTTTGCATTTCCAACAATTGGTGGTATAAGGTTGCCACATGTTTGCTAGAGATTGGTTGCATACCAATTTTTGTTGCCAATCTCACAAAAGGTTTCCAAATGTTGGCAATTTTTGATTTTGCCAAATGTTGGCTTGCCAAATATCTGAAGTAGATTCAACAATAAAGCAAAGCTAGAAAAATCTGCTTGTCATGAGCAATCACACACTTTTTTATATGCCTCCATGGCTCCATGTGATCATGAAACGACGTAAGTTACTTCACTTCAGAACACATGTTTCACTTTCATCAGAACCGATGCTAAGAACAGAACAACAAAGATACTACCGATTCAAAACCTGTCTAGTAAATTAAACAATATGCATACGTACTTGCATAGCAATTCTCAACAACAAATTATTAAATACCACACTTACTACTAAATTCAAGCCTGAAATGTCTCATGAGTACTACTAGTACTAAAGATATCAAATTTGATGCATCAGAAATTAAGAGCAGGGTGTAGCAACTAGTGCAATTAAGCAGTCACACAATCTAACCATGCATCCCATGCAAAGCCACCGGCGTCGTGGCGTCCAGAAGGCCGATGGCCGGCGTCGCCAGGCGTGGCTCGTACGCGAGGACCCGGAACCCCGCGCCTCCGCCGTTGACCACTGCGGCCATGCCGTGCCCGACGTATGGGCATGGTGGCGCCCACCGCCACTCGTCGCGGCGCGAGTCGAACACGAGCACGGTCGTCGGCACCGGCACGGCTGCCAGCCCGCCGCGGGGCGCTAGCGCGACGAAGTCGCCGTGCGCTGCGTACTCGAACCCGCGGCCGCCCTCCGCCGCCGCGAACTGCGCGTGCACGTCCTGCGGCATCCGCGCCACCTCGCTCCACGCGCCGCCGCCGCCGCCGGAGCCTCCTCTGCCGCGCAGTGTCCAGACGCGCACGCTCCGCGGCACGCTGAGACGGCTCTTCTCCACGGACGCGACGAGCCCCACCCTTGCGGTGCCCGAGCCCTCCCTGCCGCCGCCGAGCTCGACCAGCGCCGGCGACTGCAGGAACCGCCTCATCGGCGGCTGCACCTTGCTCCAGACGTTCGCCGCCACGTCGAACACGAGAACCGCGAACGGCGACGAGCTCATGCAGTAGAACCTTCAAAGGACACAGATCAACCGCCCATAATCAGAAATTTGCACGTCCATTCTTGGATCGTATGGGGAAAAAAATTATGTACATGAACCTCTTTCCATTTATGCGTATGTGTGAGGGACAGAGAGTGAGAGTACCTTCCGGAGGCGAAGGCCATGCCGGCGCGAGGATCGAGGGAGGACAGGCGTGGCAGGAGGGAGCTGGGGGCCCAGAAGCCGGAGGACGGGACGGAGGCGGCGTCGGCGACGAAGGTGTCGACGGAGATGTTCTTGACGGCGAAAGGGGACACGAGGTCGTCGCCAGCCACGACGGCGATGATGGACGTCGACCCCGCGGCCAGGCCGACGGTGGGGGAGAGGCGCTGCGTGGGGCCGAGCGGCAGCGCGGCGAGGAGGCGCGTGATGGGGTTGGCGAGGAGCAGCGTCTTGTGGCCGGACGCGTCGGAGAGGAACGCCAGCAGGCCAGCGGACGCGGGAGCCGGCGAGAACCCCGCGGCGGGACCTGGGATCGGGAGCGGGAGGAGGAACCAGGAGGGTCCCTGCGGCTGGGAGGTGGGATCGAGGAGGAGGAGGTGGCCGGCGGAGGGGACGGCGAAGGCGAAGAAGGGGAGGTGCGGGGAGTGGAGGAGGTGAGAGTGGAGGAACGGGGAGGAGAAGAGGAGGTGGTAGAAGCGGCGGCAGACGGCGCGGGCGCGGAGGAAGGACGGCGTCGGGAGGCACGCCAGCACGCGGTCCAGCAGCGGCTGCGGCAGGCGGCGCCACACGCGCGGGTCCATCTCCACCGCCTCCGCCGCAGAGGAGGGGCGGCGGCCAGGCCCAGACGGCAGCGACAGGTGGTGGTGAGGCAGTAGGTTCATCGTGAGCGGAGAGCTGGAGAGTGGCAGGGAGCTGGCCCGGAAGTGCGTGGAGTGAGAGTGAGTGAACTGAGCTGCAGGAGTGAAGTGGGGGAACCGGGGAGGAGAAGAGGGCACAAGAAATACTCCACTTGCACTGAGGAGCCTAGCTAGCTGATAGGTTGAGTTAATGAACCATGTACACTGGTCTCCCCTAATTTTTTTTTTGAACAATGGTCTCTCCTATTGTCCTAAAAACATTGATCTCTTCTGCATTTGATCTTGATGAAGAAAAACTTATAAATGTTCGTTTTGGCAGTTCTAAGTTTGCCTTAGGGTTTTCCTTTCCGCGTTTGCTATTTATCAGTTGCCTAAGCTCAGAGGCCAAAGAGGGGTCGACGCGGCTGGGTATGATGTGGTTAGTTGCGGCATCGTGTCCGGAGGCGAGGACGAGTGTTGACCGGCGTAGGTGGGTGGGTGGTGGCGGCCTTCGTTTCCGCTGCCCCTCGAATTAGATAGCCGCCGAGCATGAGACAGGGTTGCGACGTCGGCGACTAGGGCTTGGAATGACCTAGCCGGAGGCGAGGTAGGGGCACGATGTTGGGATGCAACTAGAGTAAATTGTTTATGAGCAGGAAGAGGAACCGTGCACATCGGGTGGTTGAAGAAGAAGGTCAATCGTCATATTTCAATCAAGAACTGAGGAAAGAATCGACTAGAACAAGTATTTCACACAATTGAGGCGGAGATGGTCTTTTCTTTTCACGCTTGCCGGGATCGAACAATTTCCAATGAGAATGTTTCTTTTCAAATTGTATGATGTCTTAATTCGAACAATTCCCTAGGCATTATATCTTAAACTATATGATGTGCATTAAATATTTATTTAGATATATATAGCTCCTCTAATGGATTATTGTTGTATCTAAAAGGAACTTTCATTCAATATGTTTGTGATAGAAAATTTATGAATTGTTCTGATTTTGATGCTAAGAGCTATATCTGGATTAAGATACGGTAACTCTACCTTTCCTCATTAAAAAGGATGCCTTTTGTAGAAAAAAAAGAGGATGCCAGACCAGGTTTTTGCTTATGTGTCCTTATTAAGATATAGTCCAAGGTGAAACACCAGAACAACCCTTATGGATGCTGCACATAATTTTTATATGGTCCATAGAAGTCTAATATTTTGTATCCAAGTGGCTACATAGAAAAAGTTTGATATGGCTCCAATGCTTCAAAATTCATCAGAAACTCTCTTGTTACTCCCAAATACTCTGAATCCGAGGAACTATATTTATTTTGTTCCAAATACTCCCAAGTGGCTACATAGTAGTTTTTTTGGAGGTTGGATTTTGGATCTGTGGATCTTCCGCAACATTTGCTTTGATAGTTTCTCTCCAGGACGCTTGTCTGGCAAAACCGTGGAATTGATGACTTCCCTTTCATAATCAATAATGACAGGCTGGCTCCGCGATGGAGAGGCAACAACAGCGGCACACCATCAGCCCGTTCAGGACGAGGAAGATGATCGCCCCCAAGGACTTTGATGTATCTTCTTTGTTTCCTCGGGCCCAAGGGATAACCTTATTTTGCATCATTGCTCTTTTCACGGATTAAGAGAGAGCACATACGGTTTCTTGCATCTTCTTAGAGCATCTCCAATAGATTTGATGTTTACACGAGATCTTGCTGGGGAGAGGTGTACCCGAAGGTTGATGCAACCAATCAAACACCATATGTAATCGGACAACTTAATTCGAGGTAAATGCACTTAATCAAACACATCCACAGAACACATGAATGGTTCACGTAGCACTTTCCTCAAATCTCTTTATTTTCTTAAAAAGAAATGGACCACTTATCCCTTAGTCGTCCGAAAATAAAAAATTACTTCAGTCAATAAAAATTAAAATCCAACATTCCACGTTGCATCTTCTTCGTCCGTTTGTTACTGTTCACCCTCCTCCTCTATATGCGTTCACGTCTCTCGTTCCCTCGCTACATACCACCGGCCGATCTGCCTGCCTCCGCCACTCGCAGCCGGCGGCGCTCGCCCCCATCTTCAGCCTTGGTGGAATTGACTGACGCAAGCAAAATTTTCAGGTATTAATAATCAAACACGTAAAATAGAGTTTGTGGAGTTAAACTCCACCTAGCCCTTCACAAAACCTTGAATGCCTCAAATATTTGAGAAGTTGTCCCCGCCGACTCAAATTTGAGAAGCTTGACAAAATTGACGCCTCAAAATGTGAGCAGCCGCGCCGCCCCCGCTCCCACGTCCCTGCCCATTAATTGCCATGCCATTGCCTATCGTCACCTCCCAGGCTCCTGCAACAATCGTCACCTTTGGCTGCCGACGCACACGCCACATGGTGTTCGACAAAATGACCAATTTTTTTCAGTACGATGTTTGTACAATGGTGTGAAATATATATTAAATTGATTTTGTATGCAAAAGAATGTGTAAGTTATCCAAAAATAAAGAATTACGGAGTTAAATTTTAGGAAATGACCCACACGTTGTACTCCTCAAATTTGAGGAGTTAGGTTTTGAAAGGTCGTTTGAGCCTTTGAGGAGTTAAATTTAAGACCTACAAATGCTCTTTATTTACAAAGAGGTGCAGGAGAAAATTTCCCTAGGATCCGGCCATTCGCTCCAACCTAGAGCCATGCATCTCGTTGCTTGGTGAGAGGAATTTTGTTGCTTCCGTGGAGGACAACCACACTAGTACTTTGGACAGTACAGTGCAGTGCAGGAGTAGTGGCTACGGCTGTGGCTAAACCTAGCCAGCTAGCTAGGGCACTTCCTAGCTGCCGAACTCTAGCTCCAACGAATTGACATGCATGAAGCAGCCAACTCGAAGCCTATCACAGGGCCATCAGGCTTTCTATTCCAAAAGGCTGTCACTGTGAGATACTGAGATGGAGAGAGAGAGAGAGAGAGAGAGACCTGCATGCCTGCCTGCCCATACATCGTCACCCCCATCGCCGAGCACCAACCGGTTTGCCTGTTACCATTTGCGCTCTATTGTCGCTGTCCCTCCCGTCTTCTCCCGGCATTTTCGTGTTACTCCATTTCCATTTTTGCACAGTGATTCTCCCTTTCTAAAATGCCCCCAAGTCCTAACAGCACACGTCTCTGTCTGCCCACGGTTCAATCTGCTTGCAAGGATGACACGATAGCAAGCTAATCGATAGGTACTTGTCAAGCTGTCGTGTAAGAGTAAAAGATGAGTAACAAGGACGCAATGCTCAAGCTAATGCCAGTAACCAACCTGCAGCACCATCCATGCATGTATAGTTGATTTTCTCCTACACCTCACATTCAAAGTATGTTTGATTTGTGATTGCCTTGGACTGCCGCATCTAATCTTAGACAAATTTGACCACCTTAAGAGAATATTTGATTTAAAGCCTTATCTTAGGCGAGATATGTTTTTCCGCACTAGAGCCTCAGGTCGCATACGCTTAGAAAGTGTGCCAAAATTCGCTTAGGCCTGTCAAGTTGTGGCTTTCATTTTATTGAACTAATCTTAGACAAGTTTAACCCAAAAATGTGATAAGATATGACATAGCAAGCCTTAGAACCAAACGGCTTTGTAGGTATTTTTAGAAACACCTAACACTACTGTTTACAAGCTAAAAAAATGTTGAGTTCAACATTTTAGTCGTATGAGAGGAAGGCCAAACGAGAACAAATTAGCCCGCTCGCCCTCTCAATCATAACAATAACTTGAGTCAATTATTCAATTAAAACATAATTTAACAGAGGGGGCTCACATTTCACCGAGGCTGCTCATGGAGTCATAGTACAGTAGCATCATGTATATAATACTAATGTGATCTTCATAGTGCATCGTATCATAGGTTAGTATTTTAGATTGACCTTGTTTATTGTTATACAAGACACGTATACTAGTAAAACATTTATTACGATGCGGATATGATACTAACATATTATTTTTTTCTTAATTAATATTATGCCACATCATTAATATGCTTAGTTGGTATTGCATAAGACCGTATGATGCTACCTATGATACCTTAACTATGAGGTCTGACTACAACAATGACTTGCTCGTAGTAACAAAAATCACATCACCGAGTCGATTAATTAATCAACTAAAGCAAAATATGACAATAGGGCCCACATGTCGTTGACTAAATTTCTAAATCACTGCGTGGCTCATTTTCAGCTCGAACTGATAGGTGAGCTTGAGCATAGCCAGGTCATGAAGTTCTGAAATAAATGATTGTTATCTTAATTATTATTTTTGCCAAAATTGAACAAAGTTTCAAGACAAATGGGCAAAAAATCTATCGGTACAATCTATATTTCATAAGTTCTGAAAATTTCAAGCACAACTTTTCCTGTCGGTTTCATGCAAATTAAAAACTTTCCAGTCATTTGAAAGTCTGGAGATTTTATGTAATTTTCAATCAAATTTGAAGTCAAAGTCCATTTAAAAAAAATTGAACGGTTCTGGTAATTCAACATACCTACGTTGAATATTTTGGGTAAGTTTGAGCACATTGTTGTCTAGCAATTTGAAGTTTAAAAAACTTCAAATTTGGCCAAAAAGTAGATAAAAATCCCCCAAAAAATCAAATCGTACATCAAAATATGCTCATACTTTTTGAGAGTACTCAGGAGGGTATATTACATTACTAAAAGAAAATCTGATTTTTTTACAGGTAATTAATATATTTTCGGAAGTTTGCATTTTGATTTATTAAATTTCAAATAGTAGAGGAAAACATCAAGAACTTACTGTGTTAAGCTCAGCTATCGGTTGAGGCCAAAAAATGAGCTGACCACTGTTGTAGCCAATGACATGTGTGATTCGTCTTTGTGATTTTGTATTACTCCCTCCGTTTCTAAATATAAGCCTTTTAGAGATTTCAATACAAACTACATACGAATGTATATAGACATATTTTAGAGTGTAAATTTACTCATTTTGCTTTGTATGTAGTCCCTATTGAAATATCTAAAAGGCTTATATTTAGAGACGAAGGGAGTAGTTGACTAATGGACTCGATTATGAGTTCTCTCAGAAATAAAAGACTCGACTAAGAGCATCTCTGGAAGATTCCCTATACTATGTTGCCCAAACGTATCCCTTATACCAAGGCAATTTTTTAGAGAATTAATTTTTTTTCTTCATCTAGTAGATGTCCTAAACATAATGGTTTGACCCCCACATCCAAGGCGCTCTTCATCTTCTTTCTTCGTCGTCTTTTCACGCGGTTCAGTGATGACTTCATGACACTAGATGATGTCTATGAGCTAGCTAGAGCCTAGGATATATGATTTGTAAAAGTAAAAATTTGAAGGCTCACCGAGCGCATGCGAAGAAGAAGTCGAGAAAGTAGGCAAAATTCGTCCTCCGTGAGCCACGGGTTGGACTCTTCTTCCGAATGGCTCGTCTTCCTTCTCCTGATGGCATGATGGTGTTGCATGAAACGCAATGAATCATTGAAATCGGAGCCGGAAGCCGACTGCCATGTTTCTATGTAACTAAAAATTTTACATGATGTTTCTCCTCAGTAGGAGTTTATCTGCTCGTCCTGCTATTCTCCTTGTGGCCGGTAGAGGAGCGCCGTTGGGCCAGGGACGCCGGGGAGAAGCCCCGCCATGGACGAAGATGGTGGGGTAGACAAAAAATGAAGAAAAAAATTGTTAGTATCTTTCTGGAATGCCACCAGAGACGATGGGGGGAAGGAGGCAGGGCTGAGGGGAGGCGCCATGGTTAGCGGGGTAGGCCGGAGGCAAGATGAACGGCGGCGGCACACACTGCCATCTCCTTACTTTTACTTGAGAGTTGACCTCCTTGAAGTAAATATAGGCTAAGGTGGTATTTTAAGGGGTGCAAACTTATAATTGTAAAGAGTTACCCTCCATCCCAAAATGCAAGGCCATTTTTTTACACTATCAATAGATGTTTAGGGTTTATGCTAGCTAGAGGTTAGTTTTCTATGTAGGAAAATTTGCCCTGAAATACAGCTTTGGGGAATCTGCTAAATAGGTTCTCCAAGAGTTTTCTTTATTACTACATAACCTTAGAATATATGATATCACTTGAAAACTGCTATTAGGGCATCTCTAATGCTATGCCCTAAAACGAACATTGTATTGGTCTGCGGGCTGGTTCGGAGCAGCCCACGGACACGGGTGCGGAAGCTGGCCATCCAATGGCATTTCCTAAACCTCCCTTCAGGTCCACCCATTTTCATTTCAAATGCATAGCAATATTAGAGCAAGTTAAAGTCTGGCTTTCATAGCGTCCATCACAGCCAAAAAGAGGCAGATGTCATAGTTTTTACATGCGCCTGATCATAGAAGTATCAGTCCAATAATCCATGTAGAAAAATGGATTTTTTTTGCCCTGCCGGATTGGCTACCTCAGCCTCCGCACTCACTATGCTGCCTCCTCTTCATCACCATCCGTCTCCTTCTTAGTCGCCGCCAATCATGATGCTAAATCTCCTGGCATTCTTTTCCTCCTTCACATCACGGTAGAGCTCAAAATTCTTGTGCTCATGGAACCAACAACCAAGGTGCAGACCGGTTCAAATGTTCGGGGTCCGCCTTGGTTTTGGAAGGGCCGGGGGTGTCGGAGTGCTTCATGGCGGGTGTCCGGACTCTCGCATATCCACCCTTGCTTTGCTTTCGATTTACGGGAAAATGAACTCCCAAACTGGTCCGCGAACAAATGCAGGACAAAGTTGGATGGCTTGCGGCGTTTGGACAGCTCAGTCGATTACTAGCGGTTTGTTGGTTCGCATTGGAGATGCCCTCATAGTTTTGCACTAACACAGACCCAAAAACATATGATGTCACAGGGCAAACTACACATGTTCGATGTCACCACCAGTAGTTCTCCGTCAGGCTATATTATAGGAGCAGTATAGTATAGTGCTAGGCTAATACGGAGTAGCTTTTACGACGACGCAATGGCATCGGTTTAGCACCAGAGCTCACGTATTGCCTACCGGCTCTCTACGGAGTACGTAGGGGTCTCGTGCGTGGCTCAGCGGAGGTAGGGAGAAGGATGCTTGCACGTACTTCCCTCCCAGGTGGATCATGATATCTTTTGCTTTGTTCCCTTGCGCCCTAGCAGACGTTTTAATACTATCCCGTTGCTGCACTGCAAGCTAGTGGCCACTTGCATGCATGGGCGCATGGATGCAGGGAGACAGGAAGGAGCTAACCTTTCCTTTGGTTTACATGCAAAAGAGGGAGAATCCTGGCACTTGTTTTTGGTCACACATCCCTATGATTCGGGCCTGTGCTTGAAAGGCTACGCTGCGCGTGCCATCCTTGCGTCTCTTGACCATACCGTCCCTGCAGGCTACACCAGTACAGCTCACTATGTACTTCACTGGCTTCGTAGCTGTGGGATCGGACGGGGCTTCGCCGTGGGGGGTCGGGGGTGGGGGCACGCATGATCGCCGCATGCAAAACGGCAGAACCTTCCGCGTGCCTCGCTACGGGAGAGCTATTCGCCAATGCACCGTCCATGGCAAGCCGCGGCCTTTTTTTTTAACATCAGTACACAAGCGCTCATACACACGTGTATACACTCACCTTTATGAATGCACACACGCACACCTTATCCCTATGAACACCTTCGAAAGACCGAACCGGCATATCATTTTGAGATTTACGAAGTCACCGTAGGCGCCTCGTCGTCGACGAAAACGTCTCCTTCCACTAAATGCGCATCGCCGGAAATCCTGAAATAAATCCAGAAATAAATGCGAGCACCAGAATTTGAACCCTGGTGGGCTAGGGATATCACAGTCCCTCTCACTGGCGGAGGAGTCCAGTGGGCAAGGCGTGGCAGCCGCCACACCTTGATTTGGCACCAACTTTTTTTATATATAAACATATACTTTTCTTCATGGAAATGTAAACATATACTGCTCGTTAGTTTTAGACCACACTAGATTGATTCATCCAAACAAAGCTAGATGAAGCACATAAGTTAGATCGAAAGCACACAAACTGGCAGCTTGATTGATGTGTTGCCCAGCACATGCCCATCTCACTACATAGACGTACGCGAACCAGCTCGCTTCCACTGCACATGCCCATCTCACTACGTAGACGTATGCAAAATAACTATCTTTTGCATCTCTGAGGCCAAAAATACCTCCCAACAGATGGTGTAGATGCAAAAAAAAATTATTACATTTTCGCCTCCTAGTGATGCAAACTACAACACCTTGCGGTGTAAATTTGCATCTACATCTCTAGGAGATGTAAAACAGACGGCAGCGCGTCAACTGCCCAACTGTCTTCGTTGCACTTCCGCCAGCCCGCCCGCCGGTGATTTTTGCCCTGAAATGCGTCGCCGTCGCCCGTCGGCCCATCCCCAACCCTGCCGCCGGCAGCAGAGTCGTAGCCGTGGCCGACCCGCCGATTTGAGTCTGCTACGCTGATGACTGCCCGCCTCCGTTGCCGGCGAATTGTGCCCGAAAACGCCGCCGCTGCCGCCTGTCCATCCATCCCTAACTCCGTCACGACTCCATGGTCTATCCCCTCCACTGCATGTGTCTTCTAGACGTCATTAAAAGATTCTGTGCAGTGCAGTGTGAATTGGCTATTATGTTTTTGCATCAAAATTTTTTTTGAGGGGGCATCAATTTTGTCTAGTTGACAGTTTGCCACACCTTAATTTTTTTTCGTCCTCCGCCTCTGGTCCCTCTAACCATCCAAGCTGCGGCCTGTGGGTGGTGTCGCGAGAGAGCTCCACCGAATTAGTGCGAGCCTGCGAGGATTTAATCTAGGATCACCCGCGTCTATAATCATCATGAATTATATTTTTCTTGGAAAACTTCAGATGTAGAAGTAACAAAAATTATATATATGTCCGTAGACCACCTAGCGGCGACTACAAACGCTGGAACGAGCCGAAGGCGTGCAGCTTTCATGCCTCTCCTTCACCGGAGCCGGGCAAAACTTTTTATAATAGACAGCCGAAAAGTCATCAGGCTAAGAGCCCAAAGGACCAACGCACCAGAAAATCAACTATCACCAGCTGAAGGCGTGCAGCTTTCATGCCTCTCCTTCACCGGAGCCGGGCAAAACTTTTTATAATAGACAGCCGAAAAGTCATCAGGCTAAGAGCCCAAAGGACCAACGCACCAGAAAATCAACTATCACCGATGAAGAAAAGAGTAGATTGGAAGGATCCAACCTGTAGACACATGAACATAGAAGAACAAAGACTGAATCCATGCGGATCCGTCGAAGACAAACATCGATCAAATCGCATGACATCCATCGGAGACACACCACCACATGCCCTCTGACAACGTTAGACGCACCGCCGGGACGGAGAGAAACTTATTCCATCTTTAGAGAGTTGCCGCTGCCTCGTCTTACTGAGTAGGACACAAACACTAAACAGACTCGCAAAAAACACCTAAAAACAAAGCAGGAGCCTTCCCACCAGCAAGGGCCGTCATCCACCTCGCCTCCATGGTCCTAAGGCCACAAAAGACGAAGCAGATGGGCGCCGACGTCGGCGGGAGACAGGGAAACCCTAAACTCCTCGGAGCATTTCTTTCTTTTTTGGACGAGTACCCTTTTGGGAATTATATATTTTTAGATGTTTACAACATCGTTGCATCATTTCCCTGCATGGTAGAATGTTAAAATCATGTAAATCAAATATTGTAACATTTCAATTGATGAAACAATTTTTTTTCATCTGTATAGAACGAACTAGAGGTTAATGCGTGCTTTGCCGCGCCGTTCTTCACTCTGGGATTAACTCTTTTATATCCAGTAGATTATTGTGATTAGTTGTTTTCTTTGAATTTTATCTGTGTTTACTTGTGTTTTAATTATGTTTTGACAGTGTTTATTCGTTCATATATCATGTCAGATTGTTGTTGGAGACTGTATTTGTTCCCAGAGGAGATGGAATTGTTTGGTACGTGGTTGTGGTCTATTCCATGCTAAAACCGTGAAATTATTGCTATAACACTCATCGTATGCTAGCCCATGAAGCTCTCACCTGCTCATCTTGGCTCCCTGCTCCTCTTGCTCACTTAGTTTTTATCGCTCGCATAATACTAGCTAAGAAAAAAATGATCATTTTCTATTTGAAAAAGTTAGTTTAATTAAAGATGTTCAAGGATTTTAAAATATATTACGAATTTTAAAAACCATGAATTTTATAAAACATTCACGAGTTTGAAATACAGTCATGGATTTCAAAAAACATTCACAAACTAAACAAGTTTACAAATTTTAAAAATGTTCACAAACTTTAAAATTGGTCATGAACTTAAAAAAATATCCATGAATGTAATAAATATTAATGAACCTAAAAATGTATTGTTTTTAAATGTTCACAAATCTTATTAAGCGGTCATGAATTAAAATATGGAAAATAAAATATAAAAGGAAAGGACAAATAAAACCAAACATCACAGAATCTTACAAGTGGGGCCCTCACTGACCCCACAACCCCTGAAGCACCACAACGCTATCATGGGAGCTTACTATCTCTATATATGAATTTTAAAAACCATGAATTTAGAAGACATTCACGAGTTCAAAATATATTCATGGATTTCAAAAAATATTCAAAAATTAAACAAGTCTATGAATTTTAAAAGTGTTCACAAACTTTAAGAATGAGCGTGAACTTCGAAAATATCCGTGAGTGTAATAAATATTAATGAATCTAAAAACTATTTCTTTATGTTCACAAATTTGATTAAACACTCGTGAATTAAAATGTGGAAAATAAAATATAAAAGGAAAGAACAAATAAAACCAAACAACACACTATCTTACAAGTGGGGCCCCCGTCAACCCCACAACCCCTAAAGCACCACAATGCTTCAAATCATGGGAGCTTAGTATCTCTATAGATATCCAATGGTCGCAACAAATTCATAATAAAAAATCATCGCACATGTCACACAAAATTCACAAGAAAAATGATCGCACATGTCACACAGAAGCCAACAATGCAACAACATAAAAAAACACTTGCAATAATGAAGCAACAAGGGACAACAATAATCATCTCAACAAGTTATCGGTGTGCTTGCAGCAAATTCAAAACAAGATTGTAACATGTCAAAGGAAAGTATGCAACATAAAAAATGTTGAAATAATCACCTTCGTTTTGGATCACAAACTTTGTCGTCCCGAGCTCACTAGAGACGTGTCCACGGAGGATAGGCGATGACCCTGGACTCATCCACTCATTGTTGTCGTCTTCCTCAAGCCAGTAACAACGGTAACCCTATTTCTGGCTCGTACTCGATCAGGTGTCCTCAACCGAGACGGGTGAGGAAAAGCAGTAGCGGTAGAGGAGTAGGAGATGCAGGTGGAGGAAGGCGGTAACAACTAACAACGATAGAGGCAGAGCATGATGGGACTAGGGTGACACACTATCGGAAGCTTCATAGCAGGGAGCGACACGTTGCATGAGTGACCGATCAAACCGTTCAATCATCGGGTGGACAACATTTATCTTCTTAATTTCCATCCTTTAGGGTGAATAAACATAGTTGAAGAGAGTGTTTGTTTGTGACCACATGTCATTTCACATTAAAGCATCTCCTCCGTCATTGAAGCTGTGACATCCCCATCTTCGACCAGGACCTAGCGATGCCTCGTTGTGGTGCCTCGTCGCTCCCGTCTCGGCCTGGGAGCTCCCCACCGCATCACCTTCTCTATTAGGAAATCTATTGATTCAAAATCCTTTTTCAGTTGCCTGGTGTTTAGCAAGCAAGCGGGATTAAAAAAAAGGGACCAGACAGATATAAGTAGCATGAAAAGAATATTTGGGTCAGTCGATTCCAGTGAGTCATAGGATGCAAGATGGATGACCAGATCAGCTTCTTGCTCCTCTCGATGGTTATTGTTCATCGTCTTCTACCTCGAACCACCTACTGTCGCCGCCCTGCCCCCTCGCAACCGCCGCCCCACCGCCCTGCTGCCCCCCTCCCCGGCCATTCCTCTAACCCCGGCCACGATTCATTTTTCCCGCGAACTGCACCCTCACCTCCCAACACTCTTAAGATAGATAGTGTGAGTGCTTCTTCAATGGACCTGCACCCGCCACTCTAAGATAGATAGTGGGGTTGCTTCTTCCCCGACGCCGGCGGCCTCACCGCCTCCTTCCTCTCCTTCGGGGCTTCCTTTTTCATTCTCAAAACGAAATCGCCTGACCCAAAAACAAAATTCAGTGCACTGACCTTCAGCTATTGTGATAAATAAATAGTCCTGGCTGTATTCATGCGATCTCTCATCTCCTCTAGGTCCAGCTAGATTGTGTGTTCGTTGGGATGTGCTGCGCCATCGGAAGAGTGTGTGCGAGCCGTAGCTTCTTCTTCTTTTCTTTTTCTTTTTAGGATGTGTGCGAGCCGTAGCTTGAGAAGATAAAAACGAGGGAGAAAGATACAATCGGTACGGAGGTAGGTAGGCATGTGAGCGGTGATAGACAGCTACAACCAACGTCGCTCAATCAGCCGGGCGACCGACAGAGCAGAGGAGTTTGGCTTCCGACCCGGTCACCCCTGACCGCACGCCAACCTCTCCGTATCTCCGCGCGGCAGCCCGGCGGCCAGGCGGCACGGCAGAGCAGAGCATCCATCCACCCGTCCTGCTCCGCGTTGCCCGCTGTACAACCACGCGCAGCGTGCGTCCGTGTGCCTCTGCAGGTCGTCTGTCTCTCCCTCTCCCTGCGATCCACCCTATTCGCCCGGACTAAAATGCACTTGCTGGTAAACTCCAAGACGATCCCCAAATTCAAAAAAAGTGTCACTATGGTCCTGAAACTTAAGAATGCCGCCTCAATGTACGTTTAACATACAGGGTCAAGGCTGAATCAGACTCACAGGAGTTTATCAATTTCTGTACGGGGCAGAATACGTGGTGGGATCCTACGGCTGCAATTTTTGTCGAATGTATTGACATTGGAGTATCGATTGACATATATCCATTGTTTTCGATCGGGTAATCAAGCGGCGTATTTACTAGCTAATTTCAGTTTTCGTAATAAGACTTCTAGAAGTTGGCCTGACGAACCACCAGGCAATCCGGTGAATTCGCTTGTAGACAATGTATTAATTATTTTTCCATCCTAATAAAGCTAAGCCATGATGGTCTTTCCCAAATAACCATATGTTTCGTGTACGCCGCGCCCACCCCTTCACACACAATTATTGGTGAATCAACCTGTGGTTGGATGTTGAGATGGAAAGTGGTATCCCCAACCCCGCCAGAACCAGGGTTTAAATCCTAGACTTGACACTGGCGCTCGCATTTTTCTTAATTTATTTCATGCATTGCGTCGATGTGCATTCAGTGGGAGAAGACGTTCCCTCGTCTACGAAGGCGTCTATGACGACTTCGTCAATCTCAAGATGATGTGTCTGCTCAATCTCTCGAAGGATCTCATAGGGGTAGGGTGTGCGTGCTTGCGTTCATAGGGATGGGTGTATATGCGTATGTATAAGCGTCTGAGTCTGTATTGCGTTAAAAAAACACAATTATTGTGTATCTTCGTTGTATTCCCAACATACTTAATTATTCAAAAATTGACAACATTATATTTTGAAAATTGTTCAATCATGTATTAAAAATTTCGTGTGATCATAATAAATTCTAGAAATTTATTAAGCCATGTTAGACGTTCTTGTAGAAATGTAATGATAAGCTTACGCAAAACTCTTTACAACATTTTTTAAAAGATTTTTGTGTAAAATTAGTCTTGCATTTCTACAAGAATGTTGAACATTTATAAAAACATGGTGAACATGTTTTTGAAATACACCTTGTCAATTTTTTGAATGCATGACAAACATTTTCCAAAATCACGTTTACAATTTTAGTACACGTGAAACATTTTTCAAAAAACATATTGAACTTTTTTTCAAATGTACTAACACTTTCTTTCAGTTTTATGACAACTACTTTTTTCTTACATTTCATCTGTCAAATGAGAAAAAAAAATCAAAATACAAATATACATGAACTTGAAAATAAATAAATAAACGTGTGCCGGCCTATAGCAGCTCCACGGTTTGATTGCTTGTGTGGCTATGCAACCCGCAACCGGAGGTTCCAAGATCGATACCTAATAAGGGGAGCAACTAGTTAACGAGCACTCCTTCGAGAGCCTCGCAACGATAAGCGCCACTTGGCGCGCTCTCAGCCATTCGTCACATCTCACGCTCTGGACGCTTCCTTCGGATTTTGTTTTTTTTTTTCGCACGTGTTTTCGGCTTTTTAACGATTTTTTTCGGTTTTTTTTACATTTTGGTTTTCTCCCTGTCTTTCTTAGCTTTTCGATCAAAAAAAATTCAAGAAATTTTTTTTTTTGCGTGAAAAAATGCGTTTTCTTTTTTTTCCTTTCGCGAAAGTCACGGTTTTTCTTCCGCAAGAGTCACGGTCGTGCCTTTCGGAAACGAAAAAAACGCGTTTTTTTTCTTTCGCGAGAGTCACGATTTTGCTTTCGCGAGAGGCACGGTTGTGCTTTTGCGAGAGTCACGGCCGTGCCTCTCGGAAAAGAGAAAAACAAAACGCCTTTTCTGTTTTTTTTTCGTGAGTCACGGTTTTGCTTCCGCGAGAGGCACGGCTGTACTTTCGCGAAAGTCACGGCCGTGCCTCTAGGAAAGGGAAAAACAAAACGCATTTTCTGTTTTTTTTCTTTCAAGAGAGTCACGGTTTTGCTTCCGCGAGAGGCACGGTTGTACTTTCGCGAAAGTCACGGCAATACCTCTAGGAAAGAGAAAAAAATACGCGTTTTTTGTTTTTTTTTCGCGAGAGGCACGGTTGCGCCTTCGCGAGAGTCACGGCCATGCCTATCGGAAACGAAAAAAATACATTTTCTATTTTTTTCCTTCCACGAGAGTTACGGTTTTGCTTCCACGAGAGGTACGGTTGTGATTTCGCAAGAGGCACGGGCGTGCCTCTTTCGGAAAGGGAAAAAAACCGTGCTCCTGGTTCGGTTTTTTCATGAAAAAAAAAGTTCGTCAAAACCTATCAACATGGGATCTAATTTTAAAAATCTCGACGCGAGGAATCCAATGGTGAAAATGGTTCAAGATTTAGACGCACGATTTAAGAGATAAAACGTTTTGAATAAACGGATTTACGAAAAAAGGGAAAACTCTCAGGTTGCGACAAGTGGCGCGTTGCATGTGCGCCACTTGTCGCGACCTGAGAAAGTGGAGTGTTCTTTGCAACGAGTACTCCTTAATTAGTGATTTTGCCTAATAAGATATTTTTTTCAGACAATTCCTAATAAGATTTGCCTAAGGCCGAAGTCTAGCGGGCTGGCCTAGTAGCACGGTTTGTTGGCTCGCGTGTTGTAGGTCCGTTCAGCTCCTGTTTGTATTTTTTTCTTTGGTTTTATATGTTTTTCACAGGTTTTTTTTTTCATTTTCCATTTTTTTCTCATTTTTTTTGAAA
>NC_041392.1:682714872-682757513 GCF_002162155.2 Triticum dicoccoides | reverse complement strand
CTGAATATATTTTAAAAAGAGTGAAAGTTTACAAGGGTCACGCATTACGTGAGGAGAGGAAATCACGCCACAGACCGGCATGATCCTTTAGGGTTCCCGTCTTAAGACGGTGAGACCACAGAATAAGATCGTCTAGGATAGCCAAAATAGAACCTCTCGCATCAATCTCAATATCCTGGAAAACCTTTTTGTTCCTCGCATCCCAGATTTTCCAGAGGATGAGGAGGATTACAAAGGGACGAATCGAAGTGGGCAAGGCATCCGACAAGCTTGTGGTAAAGATCTCAGTGATCGGACTAAAGCGAGGGAGAATGCCAGTGCGGCGCCAGATTCGGCGAGCCGCCGGGCACGTGAAGAACAGGTGCTCCCTGTCTTCGACGGAGCTGCTGCATCTAGGGCAAGTATCGTAAGAAAGAACATGCTTCTTGCGAAGGTTTTTTTGGGTGTTCAGACGATCCAAGACCAAGAGCCAGCCAAAGATCATGACCCTCTTTGGCACCCTTGAGTCCCAAATCAGAGCAAGCGACGGTTCGGAGAGGTGCTCATTTAGGGCCGCATAAGCCCCACGCGTGGTGAAGCTGTCACCATTCAGCAGCCTCCTCGTGTCCGGATCTTGGGAGGTTGTGACATCCTGCAACAAAGAGGTAAGAGAAGAAAGTTCTGCGGCAGCAATAGTGGTTAGTCGATTACGAAGAGCAAGCTCAATCCCTTCCTGTAATATGGTGGCTACCAATGCATTATGTTTTGTGTGGTGTGAGAAGAGAGCAGGGAAGACTACTGCCAATGGTTCTGGCAAGAGCCACCGATCTAACCAGAAGAATGTGGACATACCATTACCAATGGTGCAGTGTGAGATCTCTCTAAGACTCTGATGATGTTTAAAAATAGTTTTTGCAAGGAAAGAGCTATTTTTGCCATGTCCAATGTGGAGAGGGGAGTGGTTTAGAATCCAGTCCTTCCAAGGAAGGTTATCAGAGTGTAAAAATTTGAAGGCAAATTTCAGCAGTAGACAAAAATTTTGTGCTCGCAAGTTGTTGACACCTAGACCACCTGCATCTTTAGGCGTACAAACCCTGTCCCAAGCACCAGGCATTTTGCCCCTGAGCAAACCTCATCGTTAGACCAGAAGGAGGAACGTCTACGTTTATCAATGGCCTCAATAACTTGGATGGGGAGAGAGAAGCATAGCATGAAGTAGGTTGGGAGGCTATCTAAAACGGCCGACAGAAGAACTAGTTTACCTTCGCGGGAGAGAAGGAGTGCTACCCAGCCCGAAAGGTAAACGTCGCACCTATCAATAAGTGGTTGGAACGCGGACGGTGGCAATTTGTGGGGAGAGAGAGGGAGACCCAGATACGTCTGCGGGAAGGAGGAAATGTTGGTGGCCAGATTAGAGGCGAACTTAGTAGCCTGATCGTGGTCAACATTTAGGGGGATGAAAGTGGTTTTGTTGAAGTTAATTTGTAAACCAGTGGCGTTAGCAAAGTCGTCAAGAATCCTTTTAAGGTGAGAGGCGGAGTCCGGGGTGGCTTTGACTATTATGAGAGTGTCGTCGGCGTATTGGAGGACGGGACAAGGTAAGGTGGGACTAAGAGGGTGAAGGAGGATTCCATCCAAGTTAGCCTTGATTATCAGTTGTTGCAGAATGTCGGCGATGATAATGAAAATGTAGGGGCAGAGAGGGTCTCCTTGTCGGAGGCCGTTTTTACATTTGATCCATCTGCCCGAAATGCCGTTTAGCATGACTGCCATGGAGCCAGTGTCGAGCAGCGAGCTTATCCAGTCGCACCATCGAGTTGGGAAGCCACGAGTGCGAAGAGTGCGTAGGAGGGAGGGCCAGCAGACCGAGTCAAAGGCCTTACGAAAGTCGAGCTTAACAACTAAGGTAGGAGCTTTGCGTTTAGCACAGCAGTGGAGGATATCTGCTGCATAAAGGAAGTTTTCAGAGATGTTCCGCCCAGAGGGGAAGCTTGTTTGATCAGGGTGGACGAGCAGCGGGATAAGAGGTTTGAGTCTATTGGTAAGAAGTTTGGCTATTCCTTTGATTGGGCCGTTTTGAAGCGAGATGGGGCGAAAGTCAGAGGGAGATCGAGCGTCTTGCGATTTTGGAAGTAGGATGATGAGGGCTCTATTAAGGCAGGTGTTGGGGAACGTAGTAATTTCAAAAAAAAATCCCTACGCACATGCAAGATCATGGTGATGCACAGCAACGAGAGGGGAGAGTGTGATCTACGTACCCTTGTAGACCGACAGCGGAAGCGTTGTGACAACGCGGTTGATGTAGTCGTACGTCTTCACGATCCGACCGATCCAAGCACCGTTACTCCGGCACCTCCGAGTTCTTGGCACACGTTCAGCTCGATGATGATCCCCGGGCTCCGATCCAGCAAAGCGTCGGGGAGGAGTTCCCTTAGCACGACGGCGTGGTGACGATTTTGATGTTCTACCGTCGCAGGGCTTCGCCTAAGCACCGCTACAATATGACCGAGGTGGAATATGGTGGAGGGGGGCACCGCACACCGCTAAGGAACGATCACGAAGATCAACTTGTGTTCATGGGGTGCCTCTTGCCTCAGTATATAAAGGATGTAGGAGGAGGAGGCCGGCCAAGGCAATTGGTGCAGCCAGGATGTGGAGTCCTACTAGAACTCCAAGTCCTAGTAGGAGTCCACCAAGAGAGGAGGAAGGGAGAAGGAAGTGGAGGAGAAGGAAAGGTGGCCGGCCCCCTTTTCCCTAGTCCAATTAGGACCAGAGGAGAGGGGGGGCGCAGCTGCCCCTTGGCCCTTTGTCCTCTTCCCACTAAAGCCCATCAAGGCCCATTGCTTCTCCCGTAACTACCCGGTACTCCGAAAAATACCCGAATCACTCGGAACCTTTCCGATGTCCGAATATAGTCGTCCAATATATCGATCTTTACGTCTCGACCAGTTTGAGACTCCTCGTCATGTCCCCGATCTCATCCGGGACTCCGAACTCCTTCGATACATCAAAACTCATAAACTCATAATATAACTGTCATCGAAACCTTAAGCGTGCGGACCCTACGGTTCGAGAACAATGTAGACATGACCGAGACATGTCTCCGGTCAATAACCAATAGCGCTATGTGGATGCTCATATTGACTCCTACATGTTCTACGAAGATCTTTATCGGTCAGACCGCATAACAACATACGTTGTTCCCTTTGTCATCGGTATGTTACTTGCCCGAGATTCGATCGTCGATATCTCAATACCTAGTTCAATCTCGTTACCGGCAAGTCTCTTTACTCGTTCCGTAATACATCATCTTACAACTAACTCATTAGTTGCAATGTTTGCAAGGCTTCAGTGATGTGCATTACCGAGAGGGCCCAGAGATACCTCTCCGACAATCAGAGTGACAAATCCTAATCTCGAAATACACCAACCCACCATGTACCTTTGGAGACACCTGTAGAGCTCCTTTATAATCACCCAGTTACGTTGTGACGTTTGGTAGCACACAAAGTGTTCCTCCGGCAAACAGGAGTTGCATAATCTCATAGTCATAGGAACATGTATAAGTCATGAAGAAAGCAATAGCAACATACTAAACGATCGGGTGCTAAGCTAATGGAATGGGTCATGTCAATCAGATCATTCAACTAATGATGTGATCCCATTAATCAAATGACAACTCTTTGTCCATGGTTAGGAAACATAACCATCTTTGATTAACGAGCTAGTCAAGTAGAGGCATACTAGTGACACTCTGTTTGTCTATGTATTCACACATGTATTATGTTTCTGGTTAATACAATTCTAGCATGAATAATAAACATTTATCATGATATAAGGAAATAATAACTTTTATTATTGCCTCTAGGGCATATTTCCTTCAGCAGGAAATGTCACTAGAAAGGTGATTCATAATCAAGTGATTCCCAAAATCCCATCAGCATGGAGTTTCTTCATGCGCTTTACACCAATATGACCTAAATGGCAGTGCTACAAATAAGTTGCACTATCATTATTAACTTTGCATCTTTTGGTTTCAATATTATGATTATGTGTATCACTATGATCGAGATCCAATGAACTATTTTCATTGGGTGTGTAACCATATAAGGTTTTATTCATGTAAATAGAACAACAATTTATTCTCTTACTTAAATGAATAACCGTATTACAATAAACATGATCAAATCATATTCATGCTCAACGCAAACACCAAATAACACTTATTCAGGTTCAACACTAATCCCGAAAGTATAGGGAGTGTGCGATGATGATCATATCAATCTTGGAACCACTTCCAACACACATCGTCACTTCACCCTTAACTAGTCTCTGTTTATTCTGCAACTCCCGTTTCGAGTTACTAATCTTAGCAACTGAACTAGTATCAAATACTGAGGGGTTGCTATAAACACTAGTAAAGTACACATCAATAACATGTATATCAAATATACTTATGTTCACTTTGCCATCCTTCTTATCTGCCAATCACTTGGGGTAGTTCCGCTTCCAGTGACCAGTCCCTTTGCAGTAGAAACACTTAGTCTCAGGCTTAGGACCAGACTTGGGCTTCTTCACTTGAGCAGCAACTTGCTTGCTGTTCTTCTTGAAGTTCCCCTTCTTCCCTCTGCCATTTTCTTGAAACTAGTGGTCTTGTCTACCATCAACACTTGATGTTTTTCTCGATTTCTACCTTCGTCAATTTCCGCATTACGAAGAGCTTGGAATCGTTTCCGTTATCCCTTGCATATCATAGTTCATCACGAAGTTCTACTAACTTGGTGATGGTGACTAGAGAATTCTGTCAATCACTATCTTATCTGGAAGATTAACTCCCACTTGATTCAAGCGATTGTAGTACTCAGACAATCTGAGCACATGCTCACTAGTTGAGCGATTCTCCTCCATCTTTTAGCTATAGAACTTGTTGGAGACTTGATATCTCTCAACTCGGGTATTTGCTTGAAATATTAACTTCAACTCCTGGAACATCTCATATGCTCCATGACGTTCAAAACGTCTTTGAAGTCCCGATTCTAAGCCATTAAGCATGGTGCACTAAACTATCAAGTAGTCATCATATTGATCTAGCCAAACGTTCATAACGTCTGCATCTGCTCCTGCAATAGGTCCGTCACCTAGCGATGCATCAAGGACATAATTCTTCTGTGCAGCAATGAGGATAAACCTCAGATCACGGATCCAATCCGCATCATTGCTACTAACATCTTTCAACACAATTTTCTCTAGGAACATATCAAAATAAACACAGGGAAGCAACAACGCGAGCTATTGATCTACAACATAATTTGCAAAATACTACCAGGACTAAGTTCATGATAAATTTAAGTTCAATTAATCATATTACTTAAGAACTCCCACTTAGATAGACATCCCTCTAATCCTCTAAGTGATTACGTGATCCAAATCAACTAAACCATGTCCGATCATCATGTGAGATGGAGTAGTTTCATTGGTGAACATCGCTATGTTGATCATATCTGCTTATATGATTCACGCTCGACCTTTCGGTCTCCGTGTTCCGAGGCCATATCTGTATATGCTTGGCTCGTCAAGTATAACCTGAGTATTCTGCGTGTGCAACTGTTTTGCACCCGTTGTATTTGAACGTAGCGCCTATCACACCCGATCATCACGTGGGGTCTCAGCACGAAGAACTTTCGCAACGGTGCATACTCAGGGAGAACACTTCTTGATAATTAGTGAGAGATCATCTTATAATGCTACCGTCAATCAAAGCAAGATAAGATGCATAAAAGATAAACATCACATGCAATCAATATAAGTGATATGATATGGCCACCATCATCTTGTGCTTGTGATCTCCATCTTCGAAGCACCGTCATGATCACCATCGTCACCGGCGCGACACCTTGATCTCCATCGTAGCATCGTTGTCGTCTCGCCAATCTTATGCTTCCACGACTATCGCTACCGCTTAGTGATAAAGTAAAGCATTACAGCGCGATTGCATTGCATACAATAAAGCAACAACCATATGGCTCCTGCCAGTTGCCGATAACTCGGTTACAAAACATGATCATCTCGTACAATAAAATTTAGCATCATGTCTTGACCATATCACATCACAACATGCCCTGCAAAAACAAGTTAGACGTCCTCTACTTTGTTGTTGCAAGTTTTACATGGCTGCTACGGGCTTAAGCAAGAACCAATCTTACCTACGCATCAAAACCACAATGATAGTTTGTCAAGTTGGTGCTGTTTTAACCTTCGCAAGGACCGGGTGTAGCCACACTCAGTTCAACTAAAGTTGGAGAAACTGTCACCCGCTAGCCACCTTTGTGCAAAGCACGTCGGGAGAACCGGTCTCGCGTAAGCGTACGCATAATGTCGGTCCGGGCCGCTTCGTCCAACAATACCGCCGAACCAAAGTATGACATGCTGGTAAGCGGTATGACTTATATCGCCCACAACTCACTTGTGTTCTACTCGTGCATATAACATCAACATATAAAACCTAGGCTCGGATGCCACTGTTGGGGAACGTAGTAATTTCAAAAAAAATTCCTACGCACACGCAAGATCATGGTGATGCATAGCAAAGAGAGGGGAGAGTGTGATCTACGTACCCTTGTAGACCGACAGCGGAAGCATTGTGACAACGCGGTTGATGTAGTCATACGTCTTCACGATCCGACCGATCCAAGCACCGTTACTCCGGCACCTCCGAGTTCTTGGCACACGTTCAGCTCAATGACGATCCCCGGGCTCCGATCCAGCAAAGCGTCGGGGTGGAGTTCCGTCAGCACGACGGCGTGGTGACGAATTTGATGTTCTACCGTCGCAGGGCTTCGCCTAAGCACCGCTACAATATGACCGAGGTGGAATATGGTGGAGGGGGGCACCGCACACCGCTAAGGAACGATCACGAAGATCAACTTGTGTTCATGGGGTGCCCCTTGCCTCAGTATATAAAGGATGGAGGAGGAGGAGGCCGGCCAAGGCAATTGGTGCGGCCAGGATGTGGAGTCCTACTAGGACTCCAAGTCCTACTGGGAGTCCACCAAGAGGGGAGGAAGGGAGAAGGAAGTGGAGGAGAAGGAAAGGTGGCCGGCCCCCTTTTCCCTAGTCCAATTCGGACCAGAGGGGAGGGGGCGCAGCTGCCCCTTGGCCCTTTCTCCTCTTCCCACTAAAGCCCATCAAGGCCCATTGCTTCTCCCGTAACTACCCGGTACTCCGAAAAATACCCGAATCACTCAGAACCTTTCCGATGTCCGAATATAGTCGTCCAATATATCGATCTTTACGCCTCAACCATTTCGAGACTCCTCGTCATGTCCCCGATCTCATCCGGGACTCCGAACTCCTTCGGTACATCAAAACTCATAAACTCATAATATAACTGTCATTGAAACCTTAAGCGTGCGGACCCTACGGTTCGAGAACAATGTAGACATGACCGATACATGTCTCCAGTCAATAACCAATAGCAGAACCTGGATGCTCATATTGGCTCCTACATATTCTACGAAGATCTTTATTGGTCAGACCGCATAACAACATACGTTGTTCCCTTTGTCATCGGTATGTTACTTGCCCGAGATTCGATCGTCGATATCTCAATACCTAGTTCAATCTCGTTACCGGCAAGTCTCTTTACTCGTTCCATAATACATCATCTTGCAACTAACTCATTAGTTGCAATGCTTGCAAGGCTTCAGTGATGTGCATTACCGAGAGGGCCCAGAGATACCTCTCCGACAATCGGAGTGACAAATCCTAATCTCGAAATACACCAACCCAACATGTACCTTTGGAGACACCTGTAGAGCTACTTTATAATCACCCAGTTACGTTGTGACGTTTGGTAGCACACAAAGTGTTCCTCCGGCAAACGGGAGTTGCATAATCTCATAGTCATAGGAACATGTATATGTCATGAAGAAAGCAATAGCAACATGCTAAACGATCAGGTGCTAAGCTAATGGAATGGGTCATGTCAATCAGATCATTCAACTAATGATGTGATCCCGTTAATGAAATGACAACTCTTTGTCCATGGTTAGGAAACATAACCATCTTTGATTAACGAGCTAGTCAAGTAGAGGCATACTAGTGACACTCTGTTTGTCTATGTATTCACACATGTATTATGTTTCTGGTTAATACAATTCTAGCATGAATAATAAACATTTATCATGATATAAGGAAATAATAACTTTTATTATTGCCTCTAGGGCATATTTCCTTCAGTCTCCCACTTGCACTAGAGTCAATAATCTAGTTCACATCGCCATGTGATTTAATAGCAATAGTTCACATCACCATGTGATTAACACCCATAGTCCACATCGATATGTGACCAACACCCAAAGGGTTTACTAGAGTCAGTAATCTAGTTCACATCGCTATGTGATTAACACCCAAAGAGTACTAAGGTGTGATCATGTTTTGCTTGTGAGATAATTTTAGTCACCGGGTCTGTTATATTCAGATCCGTAAGTATTTTGCAAATATTTATGTCAACAATGCTCTGCACGGAGCTACTCTAGCTAATTGCTCCCACTTTCAATATGTATCTAGATTAGGACTTAGATTCATCTAGATTAGTGTCAAAACTTGCATCGGTGTAACCCTTTACGTCGAACCTTTTTTCACTTCCATAATCGAGAAACATATCCTTATTCCACTAAGGATAATTTTGACCGCTGTCCAGTGATCTACTCCTAGATCACTATTGTTCTCCCTTGCCAAATTCAGTGTTAGGGTATACAATAGATCTGGTACACAGCATGGCATACTTTATAGAACCTATGACCAAGGCATAGGGAATGACATTCATTCTCTTTCTATCTTCTGCCGTGGTCGGGCTTTGAGTCTTACTCAATTTCACACCTTGTAACATAGGCAAGAAACTCTTTCTTTGACTGTTCCATTTTGAACTACTTCAAAATCTTGTCAAGGTATGTATTTATTGAAAAACCTTATCAAGCGTCTTGATCTATCTCTATAGATCTTGATGCTCAATATGTAAGCAACTTCACCGAGGTCTTTCTTTGGAAAATTCCTTTCAAACACTCCTTTATGCTTTGCAGAATAATTCTACATTATTTTCGATTAACAATATGTCATACACATATACTTATTAGAAATGTTGTAGTGCTCCCACTCACTTTCTTGTAAATACAGGCTTCACCGCAAGTCTGTATAATATGCTTTGATCAACTTATCAAAGCGTATATTCCAACTCCGAGATGCTTGCACCAGTCCATAGATGGATCGCTGGAGCTTGCATATTTTGTTAGCACCTTTAGGATTGACAAAACCTTCTGGTTGCATCATATACAACTGTTCTTTAAATCCATTAAGGAATGTAGTTTTGTTTATCCATTTGCCAGATTTCATAAAAATGCGGCAATTGCTAACATGATTTGGACAGACTTTAAGCATCGCTACGAGTGAAAAAATTTCATCGTAGTCAACACCTTGAACTTTGTCAAAAACCTTTTTCGACAAGTCTAGCTTTGTAGATAGTAACACTACTATCAGTGTCCGTCTTCCTCTTGAAGATCCATTTAATTTCAATGGCTTGCTGAACAATGGGCAAGTCAACCAAAGTCCATACTTTGTTCTCATACATGGATCCTATCTCAGATTTCATGGTCTCAAGCCATTTTGCGGAATCTGGGCTCATCATCGCTTCCTCATAGTTCGCAAGTTCGTCATGGTCTAGTAACATGACTTCCAGAATAGGATTACCGTACCACTCTGGTGCGGATCTCACCCTGGTTTACCTACGAGATTCAGTAGTAAGTTGATCTGAAGTTACATGATCATCATCATTAGCTTCCTCACTAATTGTAGTAGTCACAAGAACAGATTTATGTGATGAACTATTTTCCAATAAGGGAGAAGGTACAATTACCTTATCAAGTTTTCTACTTTCCTCCCACTCACTTCTTTCGAGAGAAACTCCTTCTCTAGAAAGGATCCATTCTCAGCAATGAATAACTTGCCTTCGGATCTGTGATAGAAGGTGTACCCAACATTTTCTTTTGGGTAACCTATGAAGATTTACTTCTCCGATTTGGGTTTGAGCTTATCATGTTGAAACTTTTTCACATAAGCATCGCAGTTCCAAACTTTAAGAAACGACAGCTTAGGTTTCTTGCCAAACCATAGTTCATACGGTGTCATTTCAACGGATTTAGATGGTGCCCTATTTAACGTGAATGCAGTTGTCTCTAATGCATAACCCCAAAACGATAGTGGTAGATCGGTAAGAGACATCATAGATCGCACCATATCTAATAAAGTACGGTTATGACGTTCGGACACACCATTACATTGTGGTGCTCCTGGTGGCGTGAGTAGTGAAACTATTTCACATTGTTTTTAACTGAAGGCCAAACTCGTAACTCAAATGCTCTTCTCTACGATCAGATCGTAGAAACTTTATTTTCTTGTTACGATGATTTTTCACTTCACTCTGTTTGAAACTTTTCAAATGTTTCAGACTTATGTTTCATCAAGTAGATATACTCATATCTACTCAAATCATCTATGAAGATCAGAAAATAATGATACTTGTCGCGAGCCTCAATATTCATCGGACCACATACATCAGTATGTATTATTTCCAATAAGTCAGTTGCTCGCTCCATTGTTCTGGAGAACGGAGTCTTAGTCATCTTGCCCATAAGGCATGGTTCGCAAGCATCAAGTGATTCATAATCAAGTGATTCCCAAAATCCCATCAGCATGGAGTTTCTTCATGCGCTTTACACCAATATGACCTAAACGGCAGTGCTACAAATAAGTTGCACTATCATTATTAACTTTGCATCTTTTGGTTTCAATATTATGATTATGTGTATCACTACGATCGAGATCCAATGAACTATTTTCATTGGGTGTGTAACCATATAAGGTTTTATTCATGTAAACAGAACAACAATTTATTCTCTTACTTAAATGAATAACCGTATTACAATAAACATGATCAAATCATATCATGCTCAACGCAAACACCAAATAACACTTATTCAGGTTCAACACTAATCCCGAAAGTATAGGGAGTGTGCGATGATGATCATATCAATCTTGGAACCACTTGCAGGAAATATGCCCTAGAGGCAATAATAAAGTTATTATTTATTTCCTTATATCATGATAAATGTTTATTATTCATGCTAGAATTGTATTAACCAGAAACATAATACATGTGTGAATACATAGACAAACTTAGTGTCACTAGTATGCCTCTACTTGACTAGCTCGTTAATCAAAGATGGTTATGTTTCCTAACCATGAACAAGGTGTTGTTATTTGATTAACGAGGTCACATCATTAGTTGAATGATCTGATTGACATGACCCATTTCATTAGCTTAGCACCCGATCGTTTAGTATGTTGCTATTACTTTCTTCATGACTTATACATGTTCCTATGACTATGAGATTATGCAACTCCCGTTTACCGGAGGAACACTTTGTGTGCTACCAAATGTCACAACGTAACTGGGTGATTATAAAGGAGCTCTACAGGTGTCTCCAAAGGTAGATGTTGGGTTGGCGTATTTCGAGATTAGGATTTGTCACTCCGATTGTCGGAGAGGTATCTCTGGGCCCTCTCGGTAATGCACATCACATAAGCCTTGCAAGCATTGCAGCCAATGAGTTAGTTGCGAGATGATGTATTACGGAACGAGTAAAGAGACTTTCCGGTAACGCGATTGAACTAGGTATTGGATACCGACGATCGAATCTCGGGCAAGTAACATACCGATGACAAAGGGAACAACGTATGTTGTTATGCGGTCTGACCGATAAAGATTTTCGTAGAATATGTAGGAGCCAATATGGGCATCCAGGTCCCGCTATTGGTTATTGACCGGAGACGTGTCTCGATCATGTCTACATTGTTCTCGAACCGTAGGGTCCGCACACTTAACGTTATGATGACAGTTATTATGAGTTTATGCATTTTGATGTACCGAAGATTGTTCGGAGTCCCAGATGTGATCATGGACATGACGAGGAATCTCGAAATGGTCGAGACATAAATATTGATATATTGGAAGCCTATGTTTGGATAACGGAAGTGTTTCGGGTGAAATCGGGATTTTACCGGAGTACCGGGAGGTTACCGGAACCCCCCGGGAGCTATATGGGCCTTAGTGGGCTTTAGTGGAAAGGAGAAAGGGGCAGCCCAAGGTGGGCCGCGCGCCTCCCCCTCCCCTAGTCCTATTAGGACAAGGAGAGGTGGCCGGCCCCCTCTCTCTCTTTCCCCCCTCGAGGAATCCTATTCCAACTAGGATTGGGGGGGGGGGATCCTACTCCCAGAGGGAGTAGGACTCCCTTGGCGCGCCCTCCTTGGCTGGCCGCCCCCTCCCCCTTGGCTCCTTTATATACTGAGGCAGGGGGGCACCCTAGGACACACAAGTTGATCATTGAGATCGTTCCTTAGCCGTGTGCGGTGCCCCCTGCCACCATATTCCACCTCGATTATATTGTAGCAGTGCTTAGGCGAAGCCCTGCGATGGTAGAACATCAAGATCGTCACCACGCCGTCGTGCTGACGGAACTCCTCCCCGACACTTTGCTGGATCGGAGCCTGGGGATCGTCATCGAGCTGTACGTGTGCTAAGAACTCGAAGGTGCCGGAGTAACGGTGCTTGGATCGGTCGGATCGGGAAGACGTACGACTACTTCCTCTACGTTATGTCAACGCTTCCGCAGTCGGTCTGCGTGGGTACGTAGACAACACTCTCCCCTCTCGTTGCTGTGCATCACCATGATCTTGCGTGTGCGTAGGATTTTTTTTTGAAATCACTACGTTCCCCAACAGTGGCATCCGAGCCTAGGTTTTATATGTTGATGTTATATGCACGAGTAGAACACAAGTGAGTTGTGGGCGATATAAGTCATACTGCCTACCAGCATGTCATACTTTGGTTCAGCGGTATTGTTGGACGAGACGACCCGGACCAACATTACGCGTACGCTTACGCGAGACCGGTTCCCCCGACGTGCTTTGCACATAGGTGGCTTGTGGGCGACTGTCTCTCCAACTTTAGTTGAACCGAGTATGGCTACGTCCGGTCCTTGCGAAGGTTAAAACAGAGTCAAATTGACAAACTATCGTTGTGGTTTTGATGCGTAGGTGAGATTGGTTCTTGCTTAAGCCCGTAGCAGCCACGTAAAACTTGCAACAACAAAGTAGAGGACGTCTAACTTGTTTTTGCAGGGCATGTTGTGATGTGATATGGTCAAGGCATGATGATGAATTTTATTGTATGAGATGATCATGTTTTGTAACCGAGTTATCGACAACTGGCAGGAGCCATATGGTTGTCGCTTTATTGTATGCAATGCAATCGCGACGTAATGCTTTACTTTATCACTAAGCGGTAGCAATAGTCGTGGAAGCATAAGATTGGCGAGACGACAACGATGCTACGATGGAGATCAAGGTGTCGCGCCGGTGACGATGGTGATCATGACGGTGCTTCAGAGATGGAGATCACAAGCACAAGATGATGATGGCCATATCATATCACTTATATTGATTGCATGTGATGTTTATCTTTTTATGCATCTTATCTTGCTTTGATTGACGGTAGCATTATAAGATGATCTCTCACTAAATTATCAAGAAGTGTTCTCCCTGAGTATGCACCGTTGCCAAAGTTCGTCGTGCCCAGACACCACGTGATGATCGGGTGTGATAAGCTCTACGTCCATCTACAACGGGTGCAAGCCAGTTTTGCACACGCAGAATACTCAGGTTAAACTTGACGAGCCTAGCATATGCAGATATGGCCTCGGAACACAGAGACCGAAAGGTCGAGCGTGAATCATATAGTAGATATGATCAACATAACGATGTTCACGATTGAAAACTACTCCATCTCACGTGATGATCGGTTATGGTTTAGTTGATTTGGATCACGTGATCACTTAGAGGATTAGAGGGATGTCTATCTAAGTGGGAGTTCTTAAGTAATTTGATTAATTGAACTTAAACTTATCATGAACTTAGTACCTGATAGTATCTTGCTTGTTTATGTTGATTGTAGATAGATGGCTCGTGTTGTTGTTTCGTTGAATTTTAATGTGTTCCTTGAGAAAGCAAAGTTGAAAGATGATGGTAGCAATTACACGGACTGGGTCCGTAACTTGAGGATTATCCTCATTGCTGCTCAGAAGAATTACGTCCTGGAAGCACCGCTGGGTGCCAGGCCTGCTGCTGGAGCAACTCCAGATGTTATGAACGTCTGGCAGAGCAAAGCTAATGACTACTCGATAGTTCAGTGTGCCATGCTTTACGGCTTAGAATCGGGACTTCAACGATGTTTTGAACGTCATGGAGCATATGAGATGTTCCAGGAGTTGAAGTTAATATTTCAAGCAAATGCCCGGATTGAGAGATATGAAGTCTCCAATAAGTTCTATAGCTGCAAGATGGAGGAGAACAGTTCTGTCAGTGAGCATATACTCAAAATGTCTGGGTATAATAATCACTTGATTCAGATGGGAGTTAATCTTCCAGATAATTGCGTCATTGACAAAATTCTCCAATCACTGCCACCAAGCTACAAGAGCTTCGTGATGAACTATAATATGCAAGGGATGAACAAGACTATCCCCGAGCTCTTCGCAATGCTGAAAGCTGCGGAGGTAGAAATCAAGAAGGAGCATCAAGTGTTGATGGTTAACAAGACCACTAGTTTCAAGAAAAAGGGCAAAGGGAAGAAGAAGGGGAACTTCAAGAAGAACGGCAAGCTAGTTCCTGCTCAGGAGAAGAAACCCAAGTCTGGACCTAAGCCTGAAACTGAGTGCTTCTACTGCAAGCAGACTGGTCACTGGAAGCGGAACTGCCCCAAGTATTTGGCGGATAAGAAGGATGGCAACGTGAACAAAGGTATATGTGATATACATGTTATTGATGTGTACCTTACTAGAGCTCGCAGTAGCACCTGGGTATTTGATACGGGTTCTGTTGCTAATATTTGCAACTCGAAACAGGGACTACGGATTAAGCGAACACTGGCGAAGGACGAGGTGACGATGCGCGTGGGAAACGGCTCCAAAGTCGATGTGATCGCGGTCGGCACGCTACCTCTACATCTACCTTCGGGATTAATATTAGACCTAAATAATTGTTATTTGGTGCCAGCGTTGAGCATGAACATTATATCTGGATCTTGTTTGATGCGAGACGGTTATTCATTTAAATCAGAGAATAATGGTTGTTCTATTTATATGAGTAATATCTTTTATGGTCATGCACCTTTGAGGAGTGGTCTATTTTTGATGAATCTCGATAGTAGTAACACACATATTCATAATGTTGGAGCCAAAAGATGCAGAGTTGATAATGACAGTGCAACTTATTTGTGGCACTACCGTTTAGGTCATATCGGTATAAAGCGCATGAAGAAACTCCATACTGATGGACTTTTGGAACCACTTGATTATGAATCACTTGGTACTTGCAAACCGTGCCTCATGGGCAAGATGACTAAAACACCGTTCTCCGGTACTATGGAGAGAGCAACAGATTTGTTGGAGATCATACATACAGATGTATGTGGTCCGATGAATATTGAGGCTCGTGGCGGATATCGTTATTTTCTCACCTTCACAGATGACTTAAGCAGATATGGGTATATCTACTTAATTAAACATAAGTCTGAAACATTTGAAAAGTTCAAAGAATTTCAGAGTGAAGTTGAAAATCATCGTAACAAGAAAATAAAGTTTCTACGATCTGATTGTGGACGAGAATATTTGAGTTACGAGTTTGGTGTACATTTGAAAAATTGTGGAATAGTTTCGCAACTCACGCCACCCGGAACACCACAGCGCAATGGTGTTTCCGAACGTCGTAATCGTACTTTACTAGATATGGTGCGATCTATGATGTCTCTTACTGATTTACCGCTATCGTTTTGGGGTTATGCTTTAGAGACGGCCGCATTCACGTTAAATAGGGCACCATCAAAATCCGTTGAGACGACGCCTTATGAACTGTGGTTTGGCAAGAAACCAAAGTTGTCGTTTCTTAAAGTTTGGGGCTGCGATGCTTATGTGAAAAAGCTTCAACCTGATAAGCTCGAACCCAAATCGGAGAAATGTGTCTTCATAGGATACCCAAAGGAGACTGTTGGGTACACCTTCTATCACAGATCCAAAGGCAAGACATTCATTGCTAAGAATGGATCCTTTCTAGAGAAGGAGTTTCTCTCGAAAGAAGTGAGTGGGAGGAAAGTAGAACTTGACGAGGTAACTGTACCTGCTCCCTTATTGGAAAGTAGTACATCACAGAAAACTGTTTCTGCGACACCTATACCAATTAGTGAGAAAGCTAATGATGATGATCATGAAACTTCAGGACAAGATACTACTGAACCTCGTAGATCAACCAGAGCGAGATCCGCACCAGAGTGGTACGGTAATCCTGTTCTGGAAATCATGCTGCTAGATCATGATGAACCTACGAACTATGAAGAAGCGATGGTGAGCCCAGATTCCGCAAAGTGGCTTGAAGCCATGAAATCTGAGATGGGATCCATGTATGAGAACAAAGTATGGACTTTGGTTGACTTGCCCGATGATTGGCAAGCAATTGAGAATAAATGGATCTTCAAGAAGAAGACTGACGCTGATGGTAATGTTACTGTCTACAAAGCTCGACTTGTCGCAAAAGGTTTTTCAACAAGTTCAAGGGGTTGACTACGATGAGACCTTCTCACCCGTAGCGATGCTTAAGTCTGTCCGAATCATGTTAGCAATTGCTGCATTTTATGATTATGAAATTTGGCAGATGGATGTCAAAACTGCATTCCTGAATGGATTTCTGGAAGAAGAGTTGTATATGATGCAACCAGAAGGTTTTGTCAATCCAAAGGGAGCTAACAAAGTGTGCAAGCTCCAGCGATCCATTTATGGACTGGTGCAAGCCTCTCGGAGTTGGAATAAACGCTTTGATAGTGTGATCAAAGAATTTGGTTTTATACAGACTTTCGGTGAAGCCTGTATTTACAAGAAAGTGAGTGGGAGCTCTGTAGCATTTCTGATATTATATGTGGATGACATATTAGTGATTGGAAATGATATAGAATTTCTGGATAGCATAAAGGGATACTTGAATAAGAGTTTTTCAATGAAAGACCTTGGTGAAGCTGCTTACATGTTAGGCATAAAGATCTATAGAGATAGATCAAGACGCTTAATTGGACTTTCACAAAGCACATACCTTGACAAGATTTTGAAGAAGTTCAAAATGGATCAAGCAAAGAAAGGGTTCTTGCCTGTGTTACAAGGTGTGAAGTTGAGTCAGACTCAATGCCCGACCACTGCAGAAGATAGAGAGAAAATGAAAGATGTTCCCTATGCTTCAGCCATAGGCTCTATCATGTATGCAATGCTGTGTACCAGACCTGATGTGTGCCTTGCTATAAGTTTAGCAGGGAGGTACCAAAGTAATCCAGGAGTGGATCACTGGACAGCGGTCAAGGACATCCTGAAATACCTGAAGAGGACAAAGGATATGTTTCTCGTATATGGAGGTGACAAAGAGCTCACCGTAAAAGGTTACGTTGATGCAAGCTTTGACACTGATCCGGACGATTCTAAATCGCAAACCGGATACGTGTTTACATTAAACGGTGGAGCTGTCAGTTGGTGCAGTTCTAAACAAAGCGTCGTAGCGGGATCTACATGTGAAGCGGAGTACATAGCTGCTTCGGAAGCAGCGAACGAAGGAGTCTGGATGAAGGAGTTCATATCCGATCTAGGTGTCATACCTAGTGCATCGGGTCCAATGAAAATATTTTGTGACAATACTGGTGCAATTGCCTTGGCAAAGGAATCCAGATTTCACAAGAGGACCAAGCACATCAAGAGACGCTTCAATTCCATTCGGGATCTAGTCCAGGTGGGAGACATAGAGATTTGCAAGATACATACGGATCTGAATGTTGCAGACTCGTTGACTAAGCCTCTTCCACGAGTAAAACATGATCAGCACCAAGGCTCCATGGGTGTTAGAATCATTACTGTGTAATCTAGATTATTGACTCTAGTGCAAGTGGGAGACTGAAGGAAATATGCCCTAGAGGCAATAATAAAGTTATTATTTATTTCCTTATATCATGATAAATGTTTATTATTCATGCTAGAATTGTATTAACCGGAAACATAATACATGTGTGAATACATAGACGAACTTAGTGTCACTAGTATGCCTCTACTTGACTAGCTCGTTAATCAAAGATGGTTATGTTTCCTAACCATGAACAAGGTGTTGTTATTTGATTAACGAGGTCACATCATTAGTTGAATGATCTGATTGACATGACCCATTTCATTAGCTTAGCACCCGATCGTTTAGTATGTTGCTATTGCTTTCTTCATGACTTATACATGTTCCTCTGACTATGAGATTATGCAACTCCCGTTTACCGGAGGAACACTTTGTGTGCTACCAAACGTCACAACGTAACTGGGTGATTATAAAGGAGCTCTACAGGTGTCTCCAAAGGTAGATGTTGGGTTGGCGTATTTCGAGATTAGGATTTGTCACTCCGATTGTCGGAGAGGTATCTCTGGGCCCTCTCGGTAATGCACATCACATAAGCCTTGCAAGCATTGCAGCCAATGAGTTAGTTGCGAGATGATGTATTACGGAACGAGTAAAGAGACTTGCCGGTAACGAGATTGAACTAGGTATTGGATACCGACGATCGAATCTCGGGCAAGTAACATACCGATGACAAAGGGAACAACGTATGTTGTTATGCGGTCTGACCGATAAAGATCTTCGTAGAATATGTAGGAGCCAATATGGGCATCCAGGTCCCGCTATTGTTTATTGACCGGAGACGTGTCTCGGTCATGTCTACATTGTTCTCGAACCGTAGGGTCCGCACGCTTAACGTTACGATGACAGTTATTATGAGTTTATGCATTTTGATGTACCGAAGATTGTTCGGAGTCCCAGATGTGATCATGGACATGACGAGGAGTCTCAAAATGGTCGTACGTGTGCTAAGAACTCGGAGGTGCCGGAGTAATGGTGCTTGGATCGGTCGGATCGGGAAGACGTACGACTACTTCCTCTATGTTGTGTCAACGCTTCCGCAGTCGGTCTACGTGGGTACGTAGACAACACTCTCCCCTCTTGTTGCTGTGCATCACCATGATCTTGCGTGTGCGTAGGAATTTTTTTGAAATTACTACTTTCCCCAACACCACTTCCAACACACATCATCACTTCACCCTTAACTAGTCTCTGTTTATTCTGCAACTCCTGTTTCGAGTTACTAATCTTAGCAACTGAACTAGTATCAAATACTGAGGGGTTGCTATAAACACTAGTAAAGTACACATCAATAACATGTATATCAAATATACTTATTTTCACTTTGCCATCCTTCTTATCTGCCAATCACTTGGGGTAGTTCCGCTTTCAGTGACCAGTCCCTTTGTAGTAGAAACACTTAGTCTCAGGCTTAGGACCAGACTTGGGCTTCTTCACTTGAGCAGCAACTTGCTTGCGGTTCTTCTTGAAGTTTCCCTTCTTCCCTCTGCCCTTTTCTTGAAACTAGTGGTCTTGTATACCATCAACACTTGATGTTTTTCTCGATTTCTACCTTCGTCAATTTCCGCATTACGAAGAGCTTGGAATCGTTTCCGTTATCCCTTGCATATCATAGTTCATCACGAAGTTCTACTAACTTGGTGATGGTGACTAGAGAATTCTGTCAATCACTATCTTATCTGGAAGATTAACTCCCACTTGATTCAAGCAATTGTAGTACTCAGACAATCTGAGCACATGCTCACTAGTTGAGCGATTCTCCTCCATCTTTTAGCTATAGAACTCGTTGGAGACTTGATATCTCTCAACTCGGGTATTTGCTTGAAATATTAACTTCAACTCCTGGAACATCTCATATGCTCCATGACGTTCAAAACGTCTTTGAAGTCCCGATTCTAAGCCATTAAGCATGGTGCACTAAACTATCAAGTAGTCATCATATTGAGCTAGGCAAACATTCATAACGTCTGCATCTGCTCCTGCAATAGGTCCTTCACCTAGCGGTGCATCAAGGACATAATTCTTCTGTGCAGCAATGAGGATAAACCTCAGATCACGGATCCAATCCGCATCATTGCTACTAACATCTTTCAACACAATTTTCTCTAGGAACATATCAAAATAAACACAGGGAAGCAACAACGCGAGCTATTGATCTACAACATAATTTGCAAAATACTACCAGGACTAAGTTCATGATAAATTTAAGTTCAATTAATCATATTACTTAAGAACTCCCACTTAGATAGGCATCCCTCTAATCATCTAAGTGATTACGTGATCCAAATCAACTAAACCATGTCCGATCATCACGTGAGATGGAGTAGTTTCATTGGTGAACATCGCTATGTTGATCATATCTGCTTATATGATTCACGCTCGACCTTTCGGTCTCCGTGTTCCGAGGCCATATCTGTATATGCTTGGCTCGTCAAGTATAACCTGAGTATTCTGCGTGTGCAACTGTTTTGCACCCGTTGTATTTGAACGTAGAGCCTATCACACCCGATCATCACGTGGTGTCTCAGCACGAAGAACTTTCGCAACGGTGCATACTCAGGGAGAACACTTCTTGATAATTAGTGAGAGATCATCTTATAATGCTACCGTCAATCAAAGCAAGATAAGATGCATAAAAGATAAACATCACATGCAATCAATATAAGTGATATGATATGGCCACCATCATCTTGTGCTTGTGATCTCCATCTTCGAAGCACTGTCATGATCACCATCGTCACCGGCGCGACACCTTGATCTCCATCGTAGCATCGTTGTCGTCTCCGCTTAGTGATAAAGTAAAGCATTACATCGCGATTGCATTGCATACAATAAAGCGACAACCATATGGCTCCTGCCAGTTGCCGATAACTCGGTTACAAAACATGATCATCTCATACAATAAAATTTAGCATCATGTCTTGACCATATCACATCACAACATGCCCTGCAAAAACAAGTTAGACGTCCTCCACTTTGTTGTTGCAAGTTTTACATGGCTGCTACGGGCTTAAGCAAGAACCAATCTTACCTACGCATCAAAACCACAACGATAGTTTGTCAAGTTGGTGCTGTTTTAACCTTCGCAAGGACCGGGCGTAGCCACACTCGGTTCAACTAAAGTTGGAGAAACTGTCACCCGCTAGCCACCTTTGTGCAAAGCACGTCGGGAGAACAGGTCTCGCGTAAGCGTACACGTAATGTCGGTCCGGGCCGCTTCGTCCAACAATACCGCCGAACCAAAGTATGACATGCTGGTAAGCAGTATGACTTATATCACCCACAACTCACTTGTGTTCTACTCGTGCGTATAACATTAACATATAAAACCTAGGCTCGGATGCCACTGTTGGGGAACGTAGTAATTTCAAAAAAAAATCCTACGCACACGCAAGATCATGGTGATGCATAGCAACGAGAGGGGAGAGTGTGATCTACGTACCCTTGTAGACCGACAGCGGAAGCGTTGTGACAACGCGGTTGATGTAGTCGTACGTCTTCACGATCCGACCGATCCAAGCACCGTTACTTAGGCACCTCCGAGTTCTTGGCACACGTTTAGCTCGATGACGATCCCCGGTCTCCGATCCAGCAAAGCGTCGGGGAGGAGTTCCGTCAGCACGACGGCGTGGTGACGATTTTGATGTTCTACCGTCGCAGGGCTTCGCCTAAGCACCGCTACAATATGACCGAGGTGGAATATGGTGGAGGGGGCATCGCACACCGCTAAGGAACGATCACGAAGATCAACTTGTGTTCATGGGGTGTCCCTTGCCTCAGTATATAAAGGATGGATGAGGAGGAGGCCGGCCAAGGCAATTGGTGCGGCCAGGATGTGGAGTCCTACTAGGACTCCAAGTCCTAGTGGGAGTCCACCAAGAGGGGAGGAAGGGAGAAGGAAGTGGAGGAGAAGGACAGGTGGCCGGCCCCCTTTTCCCTAGTCCAATTCGGACCAGAGGGAAGGGGGGCGCAGCTGCCCCTTGGCCCTTTCTCCTCTTCCCACTAAAGCCCATCAAGGCTCATTGCTTCTCCCGTAACTACCCGGTACTCCGAAAAATACCCGAATCACTCGGAACCTTTCCGATGTCCGAATATAGTCGTCCAATATATCGATCTTTATGTCTCGACCATTTCGAGACTCCTCGTCATGTCCCCGATCTCATCCAGGACTCCAAACTCCTTCGGTACATCAAAACTCATAAACTCATAATATAATTGTCATCAAAACCTTAAGCGTGTGGACCCTACGGTTCGAGAACAATGTAGACATGACCGAGACATGTCTCCGGTCAATGAACAATAGCGGAAACTGGATGCTCATATTGGCTCCTACATATTCTACGAAGATCTTTATCGGTCAGACCGCATAACAACATACGTTGTTCCCTTTGTCATCGGTATGTTACTTGCCCGAGATTCGATCGTCGATATCTCAATACCTAGTTCAATCTCGTTACCGGCAAGTCTCTTTACTCGTTTCGTAATACATCATCTTGCAACTAACTCATTAGTTGCAATGCTTGCAAGGCTTCAGTGATGTGCATTACCGAGAGGGCCCAGAGATACCTCTCCGACAATCGGAGTGACAAATCCTAATCTCAAAATACACCAACCCAACATGTACCTTTGGAGACACTTGTAGAGCTCCTTTATAATCACCCAGTTACGTTGTGACGTTTGGTAGCACACAAAGTGTTCCTCCGGCAAACGGGAGTTGCATAATCTCATAGTCATAGGAACATGTATAAGTCATGAAGAAAGCAATAGCAACATACTAAACGATCGGGTGCTAAGCTAATGGAATGGGTCATGTCAATCAGATCATTCAACTAATGATGTGATCCCGTTAATCAAATGACAACTCTTTGTCCATGGTTAGAAAACATAACCATCTTTGATTAACGAGCTAGTCAAGTAGAGGCATACTAGTGACACTCTGTTTGTCTATGTATTCACACATGTATTATGTTTCCGGTTAATACAATTCTAGCATGAATAATAAATATTTATCATGATATAAGGAAATAATAACTTTTATTATTGCCTCTAGGGCATATTTCCTTCAGCAGGAAATGTCACTAGAAAGGTGATACAATTCTAGAAAGAAATCTTTGATCTTATGTTTAAGGGTGTGCCAGAACTTGCGGTAGAACCCAGGACCGAAGCCATCCGGTCCAGGACTGGCCGATTGGTTCATGGAAAAGAAGACAGTGGCTATTTCGTCATCAGTGAAGGGGTCAGCCAGATGCCGGAGCTGAGGAAGGGGCGAAGGGTATAGGTCATCAAGGTTGAAAGCCCAGGACGGGTTGAAAGCTATACCCAGGAGCCTAGACTAGAAGTCGGAGAGAATGTTTGATTTATCAGCATGGGAAAAAAATTCTGAGCCATTGGAAACAAGGACGGAAATTTTGTTCTTTCGAAGCCGAGCCGAGGCAGAGGCATGGAAGAAGCGGGAATTTTCATCTCCGTCAATAGTTGTGCGGATTTCCCCTTGTTGGATCCAGTAGAGGGCTTTTTCACGGATAGTGCACTGGAGAACTTTAATAACAACCCGTCTAAGAGAGATTTCCAGTAGGGAGAGGAACCTGGATTCCTCAATAAGGTCCAGGACAGAGATAACGGTTTTGCAGTTACTTTCATGAGTGGAGAGGGCAACAACGAGACGTTTCCATTTTTTCAGCGCCGAGCGTGAGCGTTTGAAAGCGGTTGTCAGAGCGAGAGCGCGAGTAGGACGGTGAGGGGTTGAAGCCCAGGCGTTCTGGATAATGGAGCGGCAGCTAGGTCTTATGGCCCATCTATTTTCGAAACGAAAAAGCGCGAGGCGGGGAATGTTAGTGTCGATAGAGATGAGCAAGGGAACGTGATCGGAAACGAAACGGGTTAAGGAAGCTAGGGTGGTATTTGGGAAGAGAAGATCCCAGTCTGTATTAATGAAAATGCGGTCAATCCTCTCGAGAGTAGGTTTATCTCGTTTGCTAGACTAGGTAAAGCTACGGTCGAGAAGTGGGAGTTCGATGAGAGCGTTAGAGTGGATGAAAGCATTGAACAAGTCCGCCTCAGACTGCCTGAAGCTGTCCGTGTTTTTATTAGAAGGATGACGCAGCAGGTTGAAATCGCCAAGGATAATCCTGGGAGTATTAAGAGGAGGGGCGTGGGTAGCAAGTTCGAGCAGGAAGTCGGGTTTTTGAGCATGATCAGTGGGAGCATAAACATTATTGGTGACAGCCAAAGGGTGGGGAGAGGCCAGGGAAGTGATCATTGAGGTCTGGGTAAAGAGGCCAGCATCCGTGTGAAGAAGAGTGAGGTGATCGGAGGAGAAAGAGGAGACTATGCCACCGGCTGAGCCAATGGAGGGGAGCGTGTGGATAAGGTCGAGGTGACGGGGGAGAAAACTCTTCTGCTTAAGGGGCGGGATCGCGTTTAACTTGGTCTCTTGAAGAAAACAGGCATTGGGGTTAATTGCAATGAGCTCAGATAGGACATCGGAGCATTTTTGGGACTGGCCAAGGCCACGAACGTTCCAACAACAGAAGCTTAACTTGACATTACTCATGGAAAAGGTTTTGGCACCCCCATGCAGGCATGGGAAGAACATGAAACCAGCGATTACAAGTAGCAAAAGGGACGGGGAGGCAAGCACCCAGAAACTCCTTGGGCGCAACTAACTGAAATAAAACGAAGACATAAGGGCAGATAACGCCTAAGTAGAAGAAGATAGGGCGGCCTTGGCGAGGGGCCGTCGTCTTGGAGACCCGTCTGATGATCATGGAGCGGCCGAAGACACCTCTGCAATTTCCTCCGACTCAGCACTGCAAAGAGTAGCAATGCCAGCCAGGGCAGCGGTGTGGAGCATCAGCTCCTCTGGCACGCTGGTGAGGCTAGAGACATCCAGGGCAGTGACGAGGTCGGCGGAGGCAAGCTTGAGGTTGAAGCGACGAGCTTTGACGTTCATGGCCTTGGTGTTCATGTTGACAAAGGCCGCACCTTCCTTCTCAGCTAGGCGGCGGCTGCGACGAGTCTTGGCCGCATCCATGGCTCTCTTCTCAGCCCCACGTGCGCAAGGAGGGTGGCCTCGTGGTCCTGGGCTGTGATAGGGGCAGGATTTCAACAGGCGTGTTAGCAGCAGAATGAGATCGGGGAGAGGACGGCGGGGAAGTGGGGATTAGCTCATTACCAGAGACAGCAGATAGAGCAGAGCCGACGCCGAGAAGCTCAAGCGAGGAGAAGGAGTTGGACACCTCCATAATGGGCGAGACAGCAAAGGTGTCGTCCTCCTGATTTGGCAAGTCATGGGAGCTGGAGTGATGGTCATTGTCAGGGTGGAGGTCACTGATGTCGGGGAAGAGGGGGTCGTTGGCGCGTGCTGCTGCCAGAGGGAGCAGCGGACCACCGACCAGCGGCTGGAGGAAGTTGATGCGGGTGGTGGGGGGCGAGGCGTCGCGCGGCGGTGGTGGGGGCATGTGGTCGGAGGAGTGGGAGTCATTGCAGGGGCTACCCGGCCCGCAGGTCCATCTCCAAGCGCCATGGCCGTGGGGGCCACGGGTGTTGTCGTTGTCGGCGCCGTCTCCGAGAGGGATGGAGAGATCCTCGAAAATGGCCCACGTCTTGATCCTTTGGAGCTTGACATCCACTATTTGGGAGGGGCGCAGGCGGAGGATGCAGCCGTCCGGGGTGGCGTTGTTGCTCTCGACACGGATGAAGGCGCAAACGACCGTGAAGTCACCGGCGACGAGCGTGTTTTGGTCGACGCAGCACAGGACCTCGAAGTGGCCGAAGACAAAGTTAGCGCCTTGAGGGTGCCACAGCTCAAGGGGAAAGTTAGTAGCCTCGATCTCCACCAGGCGATCGTAACGCGTGGTGGCGCGGTTGTCGGCCTCCTCCGGACGGAAGAGGGTGATGGTGACTCCGGCGAAGACAGCAGGGAAGAACGCCACAGCGGCCTCCCTGACCTCATGGGAGTCGAAGACGATGAGGGCCGCACAGCTAGTGGTGGCGGCAAAGTGGAAGGTGGGGAAGTTGGCGTGGTGGTCGATGGCACGCCGGATGAGGTCGTAGGGCTCAACCATGACTGCATCGAGGTGCACAAAGCAGAAATGACCGATGTCATGGATGAGCCTTGAGGGGACGAAAATGTCAGGGTAGGTTGAATGGGCGCGGCTGGGGAGGATGCTGATGAAGAGGACGGCGAGGCGGAGCGGACTGGTCCGTGGATGCCGGAGGCCGCATCTAAGGGCACCTCCGAGCCCTTCATGGAGGAGGAGTCAACGGGGTGCTGAGAAAGCGACGCGGAGTCCCCATCTGAGGAGGTGAGGGAGGCCGCCGGAGCGAGGGCGGCGGGCAGTGGGCGGATGGAGAGAAGGTGGGAGCCGATGCAGATGGTGTTGGGTTCGTCGACGGGGCCCTTGGTAGCCGAGACGTTGGCAGAGCTGGCCATGGAGGATGGGTGGCTAGGGAAGCGGAGGTCTTGGAGAGCGAGAGGGAGGTGGGATGAGCAGTTGAAGCTACGGTGGCCGGAGCAGCCGCAGCGTGAGCTGCTGATACGTCTCCGTCGTATCTACTTTTCCAAACACTTATGCCCTTGTTTTGGACTCTAACTTGCATGATTTGAATGGAACTAACCCGGACTGACGATGTTTTCAGCAGAATTACCATGGTGTTATTTATGTGCAGAAACAAAAGTTCTCGGAATGACCTGAAACTTCAGGGAACGTCTATTCGGAAATAATAAAAAATCCTTCCAAAAGATGAAGACCAGGGAGCCCACACCCTAGCCACGAGGGTGGGGGGCGCGCCTGCCCCCCTATACGTCTCCAACGTATCTATAATTTTTGATTGCTCCATGCTATATTATCTACTGTTTTGGACTATATTGGGCTTTATTTTCCACTTTTATTTTATTTTTGGGACTAACCTATTAACCGGAGGCCCATCCCAGAATTGCTGTTTTTTTGCCTATTTCAGTGTTTCGGATAAACGGAATATCAAACGGAGTCCAAACGGAATAAAATCTTCGGGAACGTGATTTTCTCACCGAACGTGATCCAGGAGACTTGGACCCTGCTCCAAGGAATAAAAGAGGCGGTCACGAGGGTGGGGGGCACCCCCCCTAGGGCGCGCCCCCTGCCTCGTGGGCCCCTCGTTGCTCCTCCGGCATACTTCTTCCTCCTATATATACACACGTACCCCCAAACGATCAGAAGAGGAGCCAAAAACATAATTCCACCGCCACAACTTTCTGTATCCACGAGATCCCATCTTGGGGCCTATTCCGGAGCTCCGCCAGAAGAGGGCCGCCATCACGGAGGGCATCTACATCATCATAGCCTCTCCGATGAAGTGTGAGTAGTTTACCTCAGACCTTCGGGTCCATAGTTAGTAGCTAGATGGCTTCTTCTCTCTCTATGAATCTCAATACAAAGTTCTCCCCCTCTCTTGTGGAGATCTATTCGATGTAATCTTCTTTTTGCGGTGTGTTTGTTGAGAACGATGAATTGTGGGTTTATGATCAAGTCTATCTATGAATAATATTTGAATCTTCTCTGGATTCTTTTATGTATGATTGGTTATCTTTGCAAGTCTCTTCGAATTATCTGTTTGGTTTGGCCAACTAGATTGGTAGTTCTTGCCATGGGAGAAGTGCTTAGCTTTGGGTTCGATCTTGCGGTGTCCTTACCCAGTGACAGAAGGGGCAGCAAGGCACGTATTGTATCGTTGCCATCGAGGATAACAATATGGGGTTTATTTCATATTGCATGAATTTATCTCTCTTCATCATGTCATCTTGCTTAAGGCGTTACTCTATTTTTAACTTAATACTCTAGATGCATGCTGGATAGCGGTCGATGAGTGGAGTAATAGTAGTAGATGCAAAATCGTTTCGATCTACTTGTCACGGACGTGATGCCTATATACATGATCATGCCTAGATATTCTCATAACTATGCTCAATTCTGTCAATTGCTCAACAGTAATTTGTTCACCCACTCGTCCTCGAGTAGGTAAATGATAAAAAGAGATTTTTTTTGATGCGGAGTGCTACTTAGCATAATTTCAATGTAAATCTTCTTAATTGTGGTATGAATATTCAGATTAGAAAGATTCAAGACAAAAGTTTATATTGACATAAAAAAATACTTCAAGCATACTAATAAAGCAATTATGTCTTCTCAAAATAACATGGCTAAAGAAAGTTATCCCTAGAAAATCATATAGTCTGGCTATGCTCCATCTTCACCACACAAAGTATTTAAATCATGCACAACCCCGATGACAAGCCAAGCAATTGTTTCATACTCTAACTTTTTCAAAACTTTTTCAATCTTCACGCAATACATGAGCGTGAGCCATGGATATAGCACTATAGGTGGAATAGAATGGTGGTTGTGGAGAAGACAAAAAGGGAGAATATGGTCTCACATCAACTAGGCATATCAACGGGCTATGGAGATGCCCATCAATAGATATCAATGTGAGTGAGTAGGGATTGCCATGCAACGGATGCACTAGAGCTATAAGTATATGAAAGCTCAAAAAGAAACTAAGTGGGTGTGCATCCAACTTGCTTGCTCATGAATACCTAGGGACATTTTTGAGGAAGCCCATCACTGGAATATACAAGCCAAGTTCTATAATGAAAAATTCCCACTAGTATATGAGAGTGATAACATGAGAGACTCTCTACTATGAAGATCATGGTGCTACTTTGAAGCACAAGTGTGATAAAAGGATAGTAACATTGTCCCTTCTCTCTTTTTCTCTCATCATTTTTTATATTTTTTTTGTTTGGGCCTTTTCTCTTTTTTTATGGCCTCTTTTTATTTGGGCTTCTTTGGCCTCTCTTTTTTTCGTCCGGAGTCTCATCCCGACTTATGGGGGAATCATAGTCTCCATCATTCTTTCCTCACTAGGACAATGCTCTATAATGATGATCATCACACTTTTATTTTTCTTATAACTCAACAATTACAACTCAATACTTAGAACAAAATATGACCCTATGTGAATGCATCCGGCGGGGTACCGGGATATGCAATATGACAATGATAAATGTGTCATGAACGGAACGGTGGAAAGTTGCATGGCAATATATCTCGGAATGGCTGTGGAAATGACATAATAGGTAGGTATGGTGGCTGTTTTGAGGAGGTATATGGTAGGTGTATGATATCGGCGAAAGGTGTGCGGTATTAGAGAGGCTAGCAAAGGTGGAAGGGTGAGAGTACGTATAATCCATGGACTCAACATTAGTCATAAAGAACTCATATACTTATTGCAAAAATCTAGAAGTTATCAAAGCAAAGTATTACGCGCATGCTCCTAGGGGATAGATTGGTAGGAAAAGACCATCGGTCATCCCTGACCGCCACTCATAAGGAAGACAATCAATAAATAAATCATGCTCCGACTTCATCACATAACGGTTCACCATACGTGCATGCTACGGAAATCACAAACTTTAACACAAGTATTCTTTAAATTCACAACTACTCAACTAGCATGACTTTAATATTATCACCTCCATATCTCAAAACAATTATCATGTTTCAATCTTTTCTTAGTATTCAACACACTCAAAAGAAAGTTTCACAAATCTTGAATACCAAGCATATTATTATTAAGCAAATTACCATGCTATTAAGAGACTCTCAAAATAATTTAAGTGAAGCATGAGAGATCAATAGTTTCTTTAAAACGAATCCACCACCGTGCTCTAAAAGATCTAAGTGAAGCACATAGAGCAAAATTATAACGCTCAAAAGATATAAGTGAAGCACATAGAGCAAAACTACTTAGCTCAAAAGATATAAGTGAAGCACATAGAGTATTCTATCAAATTTTAATTCATGTATGTTTCTCTCAAAAGGTGTGTACATCAAGGATGATTGTGGCATACTAAGACACAAAGACACAAATAATACAAGACGCTCCAAGCAAAACACATATCATGTTGGTGAATAAAAATATAGTTCCAAGTAAATTACCGATGGAAGTGGACGAAAGAGGGGATGCCTTCTGGGGCATCCCCAAGCTTTGACTTCTTGGTGTCCTTGGATTATCTTGGGGGTGCCATGGGCATCCCCAAGCTTAGGCTCTTGCCACTCCTTTTTCCATGATCCATCAAAAGAATCACCCAAAACTAGAAAACTTCACAACACAAAACTCAAAATAGAAAACTCGTGAGCTCCGTTAGCGAAAGAAAACAAAAGACCACTTCAAGGTACTGTAATGAACTCATTATTTATTTATATTGGTGTTAAACCTACTGTATTCCAACTTCTCTATGGATTATAAACTATTTTACTAGCCATAGATTCATCAAAATAAGAAAACAACACACGAAAAACAAAATTTGTCAAAAACAGAACAGTCTGTAGTAATCTGTAGCTAGCGCAAGATCTGGAACCCCAAAAATTCTAAAATAAATTTCTGGATGTGTGGAATTTATCTATTAATCATCTTCAAAAAGAATTAACTAAATAGCACTCTTCAAATAAAAATTACAGCAGTTCTCGTGAGCGCTAAAGTTTCTGTTTGCTTAGAGATACGTCTCCAACGCCGTTAAATTGAAGCTATTTCCTTTTTGATTGCTCCATGCTATATTATCTACTGTTTTGGACTATATTGGGCTTTATTTTCCACTTTTATATTATTTTTGGGACTAACCTATTAACCGGAGGCCCAGCCCAGAATTGCTGTTTTTTTTGCCTATTTCAGTGTTTCGGATAAACGGAATATCAAACGGAGTCCAAACGGAATAAAATTTTCGGGAACGTGATTTTCTCACCGAACGTGATCCACGAGACTTGGACCCTGCTCCAAGGAACAAAGGATGCGGTCCAGAGGGTGGGGGCGCCCCCTGCCTCGTGGGCCCCTCGTTGCTCCTCCGGCGTACTTCTTCCTCCTATATATACACACGTACCCCCAAACGATCATAAGAGGAGCCAAAAACCTAATTCCACCGCCGCAACTTTATGTATCCACGAGATCCCATCTTGGGGCCTGTTCTGGAGCTCCACCGGAAGAGGGCCGTCATCACGGAGGGCTTCTACATCATCATAGCCTCTCCGATGAAGTGTGAGTAGTTTACCTCAGACCTTCGGGTCCATAGTTAGTAGCTAGATGGCTTCTTCTCTCTCTTTGAATCTAAATACAAAGTTCTCCCCCTCTCTTGTGGAGATCTATTCGATGTAATCTTCTTTTTGCGGTGTGTTTGTTGAGACCGATGAATTGTGGGTTTATGATCAAGTCTATCTATGAATAATATTTGAATCTTCTCTGAATTCTTTTATGTATGATTGGTTATCTTTGCAAGTCTATTCGAATTATCCATTTGGTTTGGCCAACTATATTGGTAGTTCTTGCCATGGGAGAAGTGCTTAGCTTTGGGTTCGATCTTGCGGTGTCCTTACCCAGTGACAGAAGGGGCAGCAAGGCACGTATTGTATCGTTGCCATAGAGGATAACAAGATGGGGTTTATTTCATATTGCATGAATTTATCTCTCTACATCATGTCATCTTGCTTAAGGTGTTACTCTATTTTTAACTTAATACTCTAGATGCATGCTGGATAGCGGTCGATGAGTGGAGTAATAGTAGTAGATGCAAAATCGTTTCGATCTACTTGTCACGGACGTGACGCCTATATACATGATCATGCCTAGATATTCTCATAACTATGCTCAATTCTGTCAATTGCTCAACAGTAATTTGTTCACCCACCATAGAATACTTATGCTCTTGAGAGAAGCCACTAGTGAAACCTATGGCCCCCGGGTCTATTCTCATCATATCAATCTCCATTACTTTAATCTTGCTTTGCTTTTTTACTTTGCCTTTACTTTTTACTTTGCGTCTTTATACCAAAAATACCAAAAACATTATATCTATCAGATCTCACTCTCGTAAGTGACCGTGAAAGGCTTGACAACCCCTAATCGCGTTGGTTGCAAGTAGCTATCGCTTTCTGCAGGTACGAGGGACTTGAGCGTGGGCTCCTACTGGATTGATACCTTGGTTCTCAAAAACTGAGGGAAATACTTACGCTACTCTGCTGCATCATCCCTTCCTCTTCGGGGAAAACCAACGCAAGCTCAAGACGTAGCACCCCCTAGGGCGCGCCCCCCTACGTGGGCCCCCTGGAGCTCCTCCGACCTCAACTCCAACTCTATATATTTGCTTTCTGGGATAAAAAAATCAAGGAGAAAGATTCATCGCGTTTTACGATACGGAGCCGCCGCCAAGCCCTAAAACCTCTCGGGAGGGCTGATCTGGAGTCCGTTCGGGGCTCCGGAGAGGGGAATCCGTCGCCATCATCATCATCAACCATCCTCCATCACCAATTTCATGATGCTCACCACAGTGCGTGAGTAATTCCATCGTAGGCTTGCTGGACGGTGATGGGTTGGATGAGATTTATCATGTAATTGAGTTAGTTTTGTTAGGGTTTGATCCCTAGTATCCACTATGTTCTGAGATTGATGTTGCTATGACTTTGCTATGCTTAATGCTTGTCACTAGGGCCCGAGTGCCATGATTTCAGATCTGAACCTATTATGTTTTCATCAATTTATGAGAGTTCTTGATCCTATCTTGCAAGTCTATAGTCACCTATTATGTGTTATGATCCTTTAACCCCGAAGTGACAATAATTGGGATACTTACCGGTGATGACCGTAGTTTGAGGAGTTCATGTATTCACTATGTGTTAATGCTTTGGTCCGGTACTCTATTAAAAGAAGGCCTTAATATCCCTTAGTTTCCTCTAGGACCCCGCTGCCACAGGAGGGTAGGACAAAAGATGCCATGCAAGTTCTTTTCCATAAGCACGTATGACTATATTCGGAATACATGCCTACATTACATTGATGAATTGGAGCTAGTTTTGTGTCACCCTAGGTTATGACTATTAGACATCCGGCATAATTCTCTATCACCGATCCATTGCCTATGAGCTTTCCATATATTATTCTTCGCTTATTTACTTTTTCGTTGCTATTGCTATCATCACTACAAAATACCAAAAACACTACTTTTGCTACCGTTACCTTTTGCTACCGTTACCTCTACTATCATATTACTTTGCTACCAAACACTTTGCTGCAGATATTAAGTTTCCAGGTGTGGTTGAATTGACAACTCAACTGCTAATACTCGAGAATATTCTTTGGCTCCCCTTGTGTCGAATCAATAAATTTGGCTTGAATACTCTACCCTCGAAAACTGTTGCGATCCCCTATACTTGTGGGTTATCAAGACTATTTTCTGGCGCCGTTGTCGGGGAGCATAGCTCTATTCTTTGAGTCAGTAGGGATTTATATCTACTTATCATCATGAAGAACTTGAGAGATCCAAAAACCAAGATTTATCCCTCAACTACGATGGGAGGTAAGGAACTGCCATCTAGCTTTGCACTTGATTCACCTTCTGTTTTGAGTAAGCTTGCGACACCTAAACCTGCTTCTACTATTCGTTCTGATATGTCGCATGTTATTGATGATGCCACTTCTTCTATGCATGATACTTATGATGAAACTACTAATATGCTTGGTACTACTGTGCCACTTGGTGAATTTCTTGATGAACAACTTGCTAGGGTTAGAGAGAATGAAAATATTGAATCTGATAATATTGATGAAAGTGATGATGAAGACTCTCCCTCTAATGAATATGAATCACCTGTTATTCCTGAGGGTTATGTTTTTGAAAAAGAAGCTGCTTTAGCTATTTTAGCTTGCAAAGATAGATACGAACTCAAGAGGTTATTAGCTAAATGGAAGTAGCAATCTCTTAATGCTAGAATGAAACCTGACCCTGCTTTTGCTACTTCACCTATCTGTGTTACTGATAAGGATTATGAATTCTCTGTTGATCCTAATATAATTACTTTGGTTGAATCTGATCCTTTTCATGGCTATGAATCTGAAACTGTTGTGGCACATCTTACTAAATTAAATGATATAGCCACCCTGTTCACTAATGATGAGAGAACTCGTTACTTTTATATCCTTAAAATATTTCCGTTCTCATTAAAGGGTGATGCTAAGATATGGTTTAATTCTCTTGATCCTGGTTGTGTGTGTAGTCCCCAGGATATGAGTTATTACTTCTCTACTAAATATTTCCCTGCTCATAAGAAACAAGCTGCCTTAAGGGATATGTATAATTTTGTGCAAATTGAAGAAGAGAGTCTCCCAGAAGCTTGGGGGAGGCTTCTCAAGTTACTTAATGCTTTGCCTGATCATCCTCTTAAGAAAAATGAAATACTTGATATCTTTTATAATGGACTAACCGATGCTTCCAGAGATTACCTGGATAGTTGTGCTCGTTCTGTTTTCAGGGAAAGAACACCGGATGAAGCTGAAATTCTATTGAATAATATGTTGACAAATGAAAATAATTGGACACTTCCTGAGTCTATTCCTCAACCAACTCCGAAGAAGAGAGGTGTTCTATTTCTCAGTCCTGAAGATATGCAAGAGCCAAAGAAATCTATGAAAGAAAAAGGTATTAAAGCTGAAGATGTTAAGAATTTACCTCCTATTGAAGAAATACACGGTCTTAATTTACCGCCTGTTGAAGAAACATATGATCTCAATCCATTACCTATTGAAGAAGTACATGGTCTTGATAACCCGACACGGGTAGTAAAGGTAAATTCTCTCTATAGATATGATAAAGCTGAAATCCCTCTTACTAAGTTTGCGAGCCCATGCTTAGATGAGTTTGATAAATTTATGGTTAAGCAAGAAGACTTCAATGCTTATTTTGGTAGACAATTGAAATACAATTCAAATATGCTTGAACACTTGGGTGATTATATGGCTAATGTCAAAAGTGAACTTAAACTTATTAGTAAACATGCTTCTATGGTTACCACTCAAGTAGAACAAGTACTTAAGGCTTAAAATGATTTACTCAATGAATTGAATAGTAAGAATAATGATAATGCTGTTAGAGTTATGACTAGAGGTGGTAAAATGACTCATGAACCTTTGTATCCTGAAGGCCATCCTAAAAGGATTGAGCAAGATTCTCAGAGAAATAATATAGATGCACCTAGTTCTTCTAAAAAGAAGAAAAAGAAAAATGATAGGACTTTGCATGCTTGTAGTGAACCTATTGTTGATACACCTGAGAATCCAAATGATATTTCTATTTCTAATGCTGAAACACAATCTGGTAATGAACCTGAAACTACTGATAATGTTAATGATAATGTTCATGTTGATGCTCAACCTAGTAATGATAATGGTATAGAAATTGAACCTGATGTTGATCTTGATAACCCACAATCAAAGAATCAACATTATGATAAGAAATACTTTGTTGCTAGGAAACACGGAAAGGAAAGAGAGCCTTGGGTTCAAAAACCCATGCCTTTTCCTTCCAAACCATCCAAGAAAAAGGATGATGAGGATTTTGAGCGCTTTGCTGAAATGACTAGACCTATCTTCTTGCGTATGCGATTAACTGATATGCTTAAAATGAATCCTTATGCTAAGTATATGAAAGAAATTGTTACAAATAAGAGAAAGATATCGAAAGCTAAAATTTCCACCATGCTTGCTAATTATACTTTTAAGGGTGGAATACCAAAGAAACTTGGAGATCCAGGAGTACCCACTATACCATGCTCCATTAAAAGAAACTATGTTAAAACTACTTTATGTGATCTTGGAGCCGGTGTTAGTGTTATGCCTCTCTCTTTATATCGCAGACTTGATTTGAATAAGTTAACACCTACTGAAATATCTTTGCAAATGGCTGATAAATCAACTGCTATACTTGTCGGTATTTGTGAGGATGTGCCTGTTGTAGTTGCAAATGTTACTATTTTAACGGACTTTGTTATTCTTGATATTCCCGAGGATGATATTGTGTCTATTATTCTTGGAAGACCCTTTTTGAATACTGCAGGAGCTGTTATTGATTGCACTAAAGGCAATGTCACTTTTCATGTTAATGGTAATGAGCATATGGTACACTTTCCGAGGAAACAACCTCAAGTTCATAGTATCAACTCTATTGGCAGAATTCCATCGATTATATTTGGAGGTTTTGAATTTCCTCTTCCTACTGTCAAGAAGAAATATGATATTCTTATTATTGGGGATGTGCATATCCCCGTTGAGGTAACATAGTGTTATTCGAAATTTCTCCAGTTCCATGTTATTCGGAATGAGTTCGTTAACAAGACTTGATCAACCTTGTTAGTGGATTCCTTTTGATAAGCATGAGATGGATGAAACTAGAAGGCACAACCTTTTGTACCCTCCTTTTACTTTTTGTTATTTATATTAAATAAAATAAAATTAGCATTTTCTGTTTGTTATCTGAATTATCCGTGCAATATAAAAATACCCTAAAAATAAAAGTTCTCCAAATGCCCTGAAATTTAAATATGATTTTTTCTGGAATATTTGAGAATATTTGGCACTAAGAACACATCAGGGGGCATCCACCTGGCCACGAGGGTGGAGGGCGCGCCCTACCCCCTGGGCGCGCCCCCTGCCTCGTGGGCCCACGATGGCCCTCCTCCACTTATTCCTGCACCCACACACTTCTTCTTCCTCCCACAAACACGAATATCCAGCTCAAGCACGAGTTCTAGCTCATTTTGCTGTCATTTTCGATCTCCTTGCTCAAAGCACCTCTCACAAAACTGCTCGGGGAGATGTTCCTTGGTATGTGACTCCTCCATTGGTCCAATTAGTTTTTGTTCTAGTGCTTTATTCATTGCAAATTTGTGCTACCTAGGTGACCCTGTTCTTGAGCTTGCATGTCAAATTTATATGGTTCCATGTAGTTCTAATGCATGATATAGGCTCTAGGCACTTGTAGGAGCCGTTGCTATCAATTTTGTTGAGCTTGGCTCACTTTTATTTGAAGTTACTAAAATTTCAGAATTTTTTCAGAAAATAATGAAGAGATTTTTGAGGGGCCCATCGAGCCGAAGCTCGAAGGAAAAGCAAAATGAAAAAGCAGAGAAGCTCAAGTATAATCTGTCTCGCACCGCGGAGGTTCGGCCGTGTGAATGGCCTTCCGATGATTTCTCGAGAGCAACCGAGATTTATGATAATTTTTATGAATTGGCTGAAAATGTAGGCCTCACCGCCTTCCTCCATGACCTACACGCACAGTATCTCTTACTCACCAATATCTTTGCGCAAAACTTTCATTTCCATGCTAGGAGCTCACCACCTATGGTGGAATTTTATTTATATGATGAGTATAAGGAGATGTCACTTTATGATTTTTGTCGGGTTTGTTTGATCCCTTTCAAGGGCACAATAGAGGAACCACATCGTGGCAATGTGGATGGGTTTATTGATACCATCACTGTAGGGGAAACGAGGAAGGTTTCCGATGCACGAATCAGTAGTATACATTTTCCTGTCTTACGCTACTTAGCAATATTCGCTAGTCGTTGCTTAATTGGTCGCAGAAACTGTGGAAATCTTAGTGTTTCTGATATTATTATTTTGTTCCTCGGTTTATTCTCTGATAACTCTGTTAGTATGGGCGGTATTATTGCTAAACGGTTAAGTCTGAACCGTACAAAGGGCCCCATCTTTGGAGGCATCTACGCTTCACGTCTAGCTGCACATTTTAACATGTCTATTAGGCATTATGAGAAGGAAGAAAAATTGCTGCCCACTGTTTATTTAGATTATAAGAGTATGGTGGCACACGATTTTATTGTTAAGAATAGGGAAGGGGAGCTTAAATACAAATTGTTCTTTCATAAACATCATCCTGAGACTATTACCCTGCCTGCTCCTTCCTTGTTTGATTTATCTGGAGGTCATTACCTTTTTCCATTAGAGGCTATTCACGCCTACCGGAACCCTACATCAGCCAAAGAGCCAGAGCTGGAACCACAAGTTGATCCTCCATGACAGTTTAATTACCATTGGGATCCGGAAATGATTGCCAACCAGTGGCAGTCAGAGTCTTCTTCTTCTCAGTACGACCCCAACTATTACTATGGATATCCGCCAGGCCAGCCGTGGCCATAGACCAACTTAGGCCAAAAGCCTAAGCTTGGGGGAGTACGTATTTCCCACCGACATTATATTCATGTTCACACACTCATTGCTAGATGTCGGTGCTCATACTTTTTCATTGTATCATCCATGCTAGTTTATTTATTTTTTATGCTTTCTTCTTGTGTGCTTAATAAACCTTAAGAAAAACCAAAAAAATTAGTTGTAGCTTTTAATTAGTTTACTTTCCATGCTTGTAGTAGTAATTAAAAAGAAAACCCAAAAAGATTTCCTGTTCTCCTTTCGCTTGTTGGGAGCTTTCCCGTGTAAATAGTTTTATTTCTTTTCTTTTCTTTAGGGGTCGATAGGAGAAGACCATAATTAAATTGTTGAAGTGGCTCTTATATGCATTATTGTTGATCTGACAAAAGAGCCCATATTGCCTTGTCTTCTCCTGTTTATTGAATGCTTGCAAATTCCAGCTTAGTCCAATGCACGTGCACTGTTATTATTATTCACATCATTCGGTCGTGCAAGTGAAAGGCAATTATGACGATATATGATGGACTAACTGAGATGAGAAAAGCTGGTATGAACTCGACCTCTCTTGTTTTTGTAAATATGATTAGTTCATCGTTCCTGATTCAGCCTATTATGAATAAACATGTTTGCAATGAAAACTAGAGATCATAGTTTCTTGTGCCATGCTTGATTAGCTAGGAGCTTATAATGGTTTACCTTGCATGCCAACATGCTATTAAAATGGTTGTGATGTGGTATGATAGGGTGGTATCCTCCTCTGAATGATTTAAGTGACTTGACTTGGCGCATGTTCACGCATGTAGTTGAAACAAAATCAACATAGCCTTCACGATATTTATGTTCATGGTGGATTCTATCCTACTCATGCTTGCATTCGATGTTGATTAATTTTAATGTATGTTCATGACTGTTGTCGCTCTCTAGCTGGTCGCTTCCCAGTCTTTTGCTAGCCTTCACCTGTACTAAGCGAGAATACTGGTTGTGCACCATAAACCCCAAAGTTATTCCATATGAGTCCATCATACCTACCTATATATGGTATCTACCTGCCATTCCAAGTAAATTTGTATGTGCCAAACTATAAACCTTCAAATAATTATCCTGTTTTGTATGCTCGAATAGCTCATGTATCAACTAGGGCTGTCCGTATCTTCCATGTTAGGCGGGTTATTCTCAAGAGGAGTGGACTCCGCCCCTCACTCACGAGAAAATGGCTGGTCACCGGGATGCCAAGTCCCATGCTTTATGCAAACTAAATCAAAATAATTGCAAACAAAACTCCCCCTGGGACTCTTATTAGTTGGAGGCACTCGTTGTTTCGAGCAAGCCATGGATTGATGCTTGTTGGTGGAGGGGGGGGTATAAACTTTACCATTCTGTTTGGGAACCGCCTATAATGTGTGTAGCATGGAAGATATCATCATCTCTTGGTTGTTATGTTGATAATGAAAGTATACCGCTCAAAATATTATTCACCTCTATTTCAAAACCGAGCTCTGGCACCTCTAGAAATCCCTGCTTCCCTCTACGAAGGGCCTATCTATTTACTTTCATGTTGAGTCATCATCCTCTTATTAAAAAGCACCAGTTGGAGAGCACCGCTGTCATTTGCATTCATTACTATTAGTTTACATTGAGTATGACTTGACTGGATCTCTTTTACCATGAATTACAATGTCTAGTCAGTCCTTGATCTTTAAAGGTGCTCTGCATTTATGGTTTGCGGTCTCATAAAGGACTAGCGAGATACCATCTTGTTATATCATATTATGATTGTTTTGAGAAAGTGTTGTCATCCGAGATTTATTATTATTGCTCGCTAGTTGATTATGCCATTGACATGAGTAAACATGAGACCTATGCGTTATTGTGAATATGGTTAGTTCATAATCTTTGCTGAAAACTTGAATGCTGGCTTTACATATTTACAACAACAAGAGCAAACAGAGTTTGTAAAAGTTTTTCTTTGTCACTTTCAGTTTGTCAACTGAATTGCTTGAGGACAAGCAAAGGTTTAAGCTGGGGGGAGTTGATACGTCTCCGTCGTATCTATTTTTCCAAAAACTTTTGCCCTTGTTTTGGACTCTAACTTGCATGATTTGAATGGAACTAAACCGGACTGACGCTGTTTTCAGCAGAATTGCCATGGTGTTATTTATGTGCAGAAACAAAAATTCTCGGGATGACCTGAAACTTCATGGAACGTCTATTCAGAAATAATAAAAAATCCTTGCAAAAGATGAAGACCAGGGGGCCCACACCCTAGCCACGAGGGTGGGGGGCGCGCCCCCCCTACCTCATGGGCCCCCTGGAGCTCCTCCGACCTCAACTCCAACTCTATATATTTACTTTCAGGGAGAAAAAATCAAGGAAAAAGATTCATCGCGTTTTACGATACGGAGCCGCCTCCAAGCCTTAAAACCTCTCAGGAGGGCTGATCTGGAGTCCGTTTGGGGCTCCGGAGAGGGGAATCTGTCGCCATCGTCATCATCAACCATCCTCCATCACCAATTTCATGATGCTCACCGCCGTTCATGAGTAATTCCATCGTAGGCTTGCTGGACGGTGATGGGTTGGATGAGATTTATCATGTAATCGAGTTAGTTTTGTTAGGGTTTGATCCCTAGTATCCACTATGTTCTGAGATTGATGTTGCTATGACTTTGCTATGCTTAATGCTTGTCACTAGGGCCCGAGTGCCATGATTTCAGATCTGGACCTATTATGTTTTCATCAATATATGAGAGTTCTTGATCCTATCTTGCAAGTCTATAGTCACCTATTATGTGTTATGATCCGTTAACCCCGAAGTGATAATAATCGGGATAATTACCGGTGATGACCGTAGTTTGAGGAGTTCATGTATTCGCTATGTGTAATGCTTTGGTCCGGTACTCTATTAAAAGGAGGCCTTAATATCCCTTAGTTTTCGCTAGAACCCCGCTGCCACGGGAGGGTAGGACAAAAGATGTCATGCAAGTTCTTTTCCATAAGCACGTATGACTATATTCGGAATACTTGCCTACATTACATTGGATAATTGGAGCTAGTTCTGTGTTACCCTAGGTTATGACTGTTACATGATGAACCGCATCCGGCATAATTCTCTATCACCGATCCATTGCCTACGAGCTTTCCATATATTGTTCTTCGCTTATTTACTTTTCCGTTGCTATTGCTATCATCACTACAAAATACCAAAAACACTACTTTTTCTACTGTTACCTTTTGCTACCGTTACCTCTACTATCATATTACTTTGCTACTAAACACTTTGCTGCAGATATTAAGTTTCCAGGTGTGGTTGAATTGACAACTCAACTGCTAATACTTGAGAATATTCTTTGGCTCCCCTTGTGTCGAATCAATAAATTTGGGTTGAATACTCTACCCTCGAAAACTGTTGCGATCTCCTATACTTGTGGGTTATCAGCTGCGCACGGGGTTGCGGCACGCGTGGACGAGGTGGTCGCGAGCTAAGAAGCAAAAGCAGAGGGGACGGGAGCGAATGCGGGAAGGGAAGGCTAGGTTTGCATGCTTAAAAAGGGCAAGAGGGCTCTTGCGGGCAGAGGGCTTGGGAGCAGAGCGGTAATGGCGAGTCTGCAGCTTTTGGGGCGAGAGGAACACGTCACGGTAGGAGGGCACAGAGGCTGAGGCCACGGCGATGGGACTAGGCTCGGTAACCGTGAGCGGCGCTGCAGGTGAGAGCGGCGAGCTCTTGAGAGCGGTGGAAGTAGGCGGGACGTAGGCTGTACCGTGCTGCTCGCATGGGTTCACGGCATGCATAACGTGGACCAGCGAAGCAGGGAGGGGTGGCGTATGCACTGAGTCTATGGAGGCGGGGTTGGGAGTTAGGTATGCATTAACTGTGGATGGAGATGGGGTACGGGCCGAGGGGGAAAGGTGAGGCGGAGTGGTGGCGCGAACAGGGGAAGGCGAGCGAGAGAGATGATCGGTCCTGTCCGCGCCGTTCGCCAGTGATAGCGAGATAGCCGAGGTGTCCGGAGCATGGTGCACAATGTCTCGGGGGAGGTTAAATAAGTTTAAAAGAAAGGAGGCTGGGAGAGGTGGTGGCAGGATGGGAGGTTTGCCAAGCAGAGAGCCAGGCTGTCTATCGCAGGCATCCCGAGAAGGAGCAGCGAGCGGGACCGTGGCTGCCAAGTTAGCTGGTTGGAGAGATTTAAAAATTGGAAGGGAAGCTGACTTGGCATCCTGAAGCGATTTGGAGAGGACGAACGTGATACCAGGAGTGTTAAGCGGCGACTGTTGGACTATCGAATTCAAAACGTCCGCAGACGAGACGAGCGCAAGGAAAAAATTATCCTGGTAGAGCAGGACGACGAAGCTAGATCTACCCGAGAAAAAACGATTCAGGGCCAACTTAACTAGACAAGCACTTGGTTTAGCTACTGCTGGAATTTGACTGATCCAAAGTAAAGAGTGGCGATTAGGGCCAGGTGGTGCATTGGCGGGGGGAACAACACCTACATTGTAACTACGCGGGATGAGGGAATGAAACTTGAACCCATGACGTAATGGAC
>NC_041392.1:682700491-682714507 GCF_002162155.2 Triticum dicoccoides | reverse complement strand
GAGAGACGACGATGGAGAAGGCGGGGCAGGCGCGGCCGGCTTGAGGAGCGAGAAGCGGACATCAACCCCGGGCCTCCTTAGGTCCCCGAACAAGACGACAAGGTCGGCGACCCCTCTGTTGGCGACGAAGAAGGAGAACTCGTCTTCGTCGACCTTGGTGGAGTGGAACTGGCTCGGGTTGCCGCCAAACAGGCAGTGAAGGATGAGATCACAAAGCACTGGAGTGATAGGCAGGTGGAATTGGAAGAAAGTTGCCGTAAGCTGGCAGCAAGGCGGCGATGGAGCCGCAGGGGCAGTGACAAACGATTTGAGCCTGGCCCAAGCAACGGTTTCAAACTTGAGGCCAGTTGAGTGGTGAAGAAAGAGCATGTCCGACAAGGAGCGACATGACTGGAGGTCGCTTGAGCCCGAGAGCGAGGTGGAGGACGCCTGGAAGGGAAGGAAACACATCGAGAAGAGCCGGTGGTGAAAAGGTTTAAGGTTAAGGATCGTTTGCACGAGAGCAGCATGCGGGACTGAGAACATGAAAGTTTGGTCGTGGAGCAAACGAACATTGAAGCACCGAGCTACTCCACCGATGACTGCCTGAAGGAGTGCACCGGCGAGCAGCTCATCGAAGCAGAGCTTAGAGGAAGAGATCCAGAGGCAGATGAAGTGGGCGGAGGGAGCAAAGGCGGAGTCCGGCAGGACAGATGGTTGAAGGCCGTCCCCATCTCCGAGGCCAAGGAAGAGGCGGAGGGAGGCCTGAGCCAGGCGGACGTAGCGGGGGGAGGCGGCCGACGGTGGTGGCCCAGGGGCGGCGGAGGTGGGAGATAGGAGAGGAGCGCGCATTTCTCGCTTTTTGTTTTGTTTTCTTTCTTTGTTACACTTTGATTTTCTTTTATTTTCTTTCTTGGTTTTCTTCGTGTTTCATTGTTTTTCTTTTGTTTTTTATTTTTCTCAGGGATTTTGTTTCAATATATTGTCTACGTTTTGTGTGTACAATTTTAGAGCACAAGTGAAATATTTTTATGATACACATTGGACATTTTTTAAATACAAGTCATACATTTTTGAAAATATATGTTTCAAATATATTTTTGAATACATGGTAACATTTTTCAAAATACAACATGTACATTTTCTATGGCAATAAATATTTCTCTAACTTGTGCAAACTTTTTTTTGCATTTTATAAACATTTTTGAAGATTTCACGGACATTTTTTGGAACACATGATTATTTTCCTAAAATCTCTTGTACATTTTTCTAATTTTAAATAACTTTTTGTTCAACCTACGCAGGCATTTTTTTCATATTGTATTTATCATTTTTTCTATGTCACAAATATTTTATTTGAAATGCGGTAATATTTGCTGAAAATGCCATGTACATTTTCTTAAGTGATACCAAACATTTTTTTATTATGCAACAATATTTTTAATAATGTCTGCATTTTTTATTAATTTGCATGCATTTTTTGAAACATGGGAACTTTTTTTATTGCAATGAACTTTTTTTTAAGTTAGCGACACTTTATTAAAACAGCGCTAAGTATTTTATACTAGTTATCATTTTTTTTCAAATTCCTGGTTTGAAATTTTTGTTAGTTTGAAATATATGCACTTGAAATATAATTAATAAAACTTAAAAAAATTAACTGGCATCAGTCTGACGAGCCTCTTCCTACCGCGCGATGGCAGGCCTCGCAGTTAGCGGCACATAGCCGCGCCCGATCAGTCCTCCATTTTTGTTTTTCTTGGACATACGACGTGTGGGACCAATATTTTCTAAGTTTAGGGACTTTTTTATGGGGGTTCCATGTAATTAAATAAACTCTAAGGTGGTTTTCTGCAAGAAGAAAACTCAAGCACGGCATAAATGAATCATACGTGAGACATATCGCCGCAGGACCGGTTCTCCATGTTTGAGGACCGTATTGAGATGATATTCTCATGTTCTGAGACTCTATTGAAGCCGTTTCTACGTTTGGGAACTCAGAAACTGCTTCTGCGGCACGCTCTCCATCCAACCCGACGGCCGCTCACACCGTTCGTAAATAAAGAGTCTCAGCGAAGAGACCCGTTTATTTCTGGCTGGCCCAATGGGACGGCAGCCCGGCCCAGTCCAATCCATATGTACACATCCGGCGGCACGAACCGACCGATTCACATTTCACATTTCACAGCTCGGCGACGGCGTGCTGGTCCACGAAACGGAGCAGCGCGAGCCCGGAGGCCCACACGTCGTCCTCCGCCACGTGCTCCTCCGGCGAGTGGCTCACCCCGCCGCGGCACCGCACGAACAGCATCCCCACCCGCGTCAGCCGCGCCATCGCCATCGCGTCGTGCCCCGCGCCGCTCATCAGCACCGGCGTCGCCGCCGTCGACTCCCCGGCTCCCACCGCACGGCCGTGGCCGTGGCCGCCGGGCGCCATCGCCGACACGGCCGACCGCGTCGCGCGCTTCAGCTGGGCCGTCAGCTCCGGGTCGCACGGCGTGGCCGCCGCCGAGTGCTGCAAACAATATACGGTTCAGTTCTGCTCAGCTCAACTCAAAAGAAAGCGTGCAGCTCTCTGCTCAGCTGCAAACATGATAAACCACAGCTTAAATGCTTCAGTAGTCAGGTACAGTCCCCCTACCTTGTGCTCGACGGCGCAGTCGACCAGCCGGTGGTCGCACCGCTGCATGACGATCCGCGAGAAGCTCGCCACGATCGTCTCCCGCACCAGGTCGTCCATGGCCCGTATGTCCACCGTGAAATTCACCTGGTGATCGCGTCGACACGTGAGGCGACTCGATCGATGTTGGACAATGACAAGTTGGTCATGACAGTGATAAATGCTTACCTGCCCTGGAATGACATTGCTGGCGCTGGGCCACGTGAGCAGCTCGCCGACGGTGCAGACGAGGCCGGCGAGGGACTCCTCGGTGAAGCAGCCGCACTCCTCGTCGTAGGTCAGGAACCTGCTCGGGTCTTTGCACAGGCCCTCCAGTGTCACCACCAGCTCTGCAGCTGCAACCATCGGATCACGGCGCAATTTCATTGGAACCGTCCCAGCATGCCCTTGGGAACCGTCTACTATTACCTAATGAAACAGCCAACAAATTCTAAGCATTTCCAACTTTGGAAGCAAAAGCCAAAGAGCTAGGGGTCGATTTGGGCCACTGGTTGCTGTAGGAATCTGAGACTGGGAAACCTATAAGCTTTCAGTTCAGAGCACCGGCCATACAAAAATCAAGCAGAGAGCAGAAGGCCTGAATAATCAGTATCAATGTCAAGCAGAGCAACATTGGCGATGGCGATACCCGTGCCTCCAGTACCGTTCACTAGGAGTAATTCTTAATCTGATAAATATAGCACACATCGTACCATCGTAGCGAACTAGCAAGGGCTCTGTTAGTTAAATGCTTCATGTTGACTGCCTACATTCTTTGCTGAAACATAAAAGAATGACCGCTGACCCGGTAGCTTAGTTGATTATTTTGCAAAAGCTGGGCTTTAGATAGTGACATAGTGTGCAATACTACTTCGTCATATTTTAGTTTAGTTTCATTTGGTTATGTTTTGGTCTTAAGATAGTGTTGATGTTTACTTTCGAGCGAAACAAAAATAGCAGAGAACTTGAATGCACCTTCAATCGCGTCTGCCCTGCGATTCCTTTTACGACTCCAAGGGGATAGCGGAGGGCTTCCAGGACAGGCCCTTGTTCCAAGTGAACCTGCCATACATAAACAGATAAACATAGGCTCTAAGTACTGAACTTCTTAATGTGAGTGTGCGACTACATGAAAGCGATATGCAAATCCTATATACCTCAACATAGCTCCCCACGGACTCTGGGCTGTACTTGACTTGACCAAGAGCATCAGCGCTAGCCTCGAAGGAGTTCAGCCGAAGAACTTCTTGAACTGTAGTGCCACTGGAGAAGTTGAATGCAACATATAGACTGCATCAGCAAACCGTTTTCAAAATGTAGTCCGGTTGGTTTATGCAAAAAGGGCAACCTCTTGTCAGATACTTGCAAAATTGATTCAGGTAGAATACCAGCTACAGCGGCGCTTCCCAGAAATGTTGTCTGAAATCTAACACCCTCCTCGTCGCTGAATGCAATCACCTGAAAATGAGAACCATGCTCTGTCATGTCTATATTCAGACCTTCCTAGGGCTAATGGGCAGGGATTTCAGTGAGCAATAGTAAATCAATTGGCACTTTAGCAGTGATGCATATCGAAAGTTAAATGCAGGTTGTGATCTATAGACAATGCAATAACATATGTCATGATAAGTCAAAACACATACATCTAATAGGTTGTGAATCCTGAATATCAAGACAGCTAGAGTAATGAAAGCCAAGCCATTAGCCATGTACACGTACACCAGTACACCGTACACGTCCTCGTCGAGATTAGCATGGAAAGGGACAAACGTTTAGAGAAACACTATAAAACTAGATTCCTTCTGGCCTACATCTTTCTTTGTAGCTTGTCTGGTTATCTGAATAAAATAGCAGCAGGCCTCATGCCTGCTTATCTTAATCAGCACCACAAAAGTTAGATCTGAAACAATTAGGCAATAGACACTGCTAAAAGTTAAAACTTTGCTGATGGATTATGCTGACTGGAAGCAACTAGTGAACAATAAATATTAAAGCACTCTGAAGTAGTGAAATTAAATACAGAAGACAAGGACAAGTTCAGTGCAGATTGGTGTCGTATTTGTGCGACGCATGTGAGTCGTCATCCACCTGTGCGCAATAAGATAATGGCTCGTGTAACCAGCTCACTGATTGCAGTGAGACAAGCACACTATGCTGATAACATAGTAACAGCAATATTAAACTGGGAACACAAGAAAATTTTATAACCTCTACTGGTCTAGTGAGCCTTTGAAGTTTTCCGGTGACTCTCAAGACCTTCAGAGCAGAGATTGCGCATATAATACCCAAAGCTCCATCATACATGCCAGCATCAATGACAGTATCCTGTTTTTTATTTCAAATACAAGGCATCTTAAGTCAGTGATCGCTCTTTGATTACTATAAAAGAATTTCAGCAGGAAACACGTAGTTGATAGTTCTCACCATATGGGATCCAATCAATAGAGCCTTATCTGTCGAATTGGAGGGCTCAAATCGACCATGAATGTTACCCATTTGATCAACCCACCTTTAGAAAGTAGCATAAATACGTCAGTCCAGTCGAAAGCGTGAGAAAATGACTGCAAGTGCAAACAGACATACGTCGTAAGTCCGGCATCTTTCATCCAGCTGATAATGACATCAGTGGCTCTGAAGGAAGCAGGACTCAGGAATGTCCTTTCGAGGAATCCTTCGCCATCAGATATCTGAATCATGCAATCAACACGGTGTTAGAGTTACGTGCCTCCTGCTTTGCTGAACTGCTATGGTGCCAAGCAGCAAGACAAAAGATACAGCACACATCTTGGAAACCAGAAATTGCTCATGCTGGATATTATAATCCGGCTACAAAAGGTGAAATTTGAGCAACCTTGATTGCTTCAGGTTATCTCCCCCCAAAACAGGGCATGTAGTATAAGATCATATGGAATGACTAGGAAGCACAATCGAACAAAAAGATGGAAACGTGAGAAAGTAAAGGTCGCGTCAACACCTAACTAATTGATTGCTAAAAAAGTGCATAACCAGTGTTATTAATTGAACTAGTTTTGGTAGTTTTGTGTATGAGATGGTCTCCAGTGCGAAGAGAAGTCATCTTGCTTAGAAAATGACTTGTGCAATACGCACAGTTTACCGCCGTTGCGTACTGCAGAGTCTTGTGCTAAAAGAAGTCATTTGCAACATGCGCAGTTTATGGATGTTGTGTACTGCACAATCTTCTGCTAAGAGAAATCGTGTTTCTTAGAAAATGGCATATGCAATATGCAGAGTTCATCGCTGTTGCGTTCTGCACAATCTCTGAATTCAGGAACGGTTGATATAACCGAAAGCAAGAAAGCCCAGATGTTCTTCTGTGTATCTGTAGGAGCTTAATTAGGAGGAGATAACGAGTAGTGGTTGAAGATCATAGAACAGTCAGAGTGCAGTAATAATCAATCAAACAAGATTCCCACATCTGGAGATAGAAAAGTGGATCAAGAAACTCTGAATATCTGGAGCTGGCAAAGCGGATGAGGAACTGTGAATATTCCCAACCCAAGACCAAGAGCCGGCGGCATAGTGGGTGGACAGAGAGAGAATCTGACCTTGCCGAGTTCCTTGAGCCTGAGCACCGTCTCGTCCCTGAGAATCTCCCTGTACAGGCCGTCTCCTCCAAGCTCCAGCTCCAGCCCATCTGACCAATTCGTCAACAACCATCATCGGTGAGAACAAACGATCGGTACCGGAGACACGAAGCAGCCCGACAGCAGCGAAATGGATCACGCACCGGAGACCGGGGTCGAGGCGAGGCTGGCCGGGACGACGGAGAGGAGGAGGATGAGGAGCACGGAGGTGGAGGAGGAGGGAGCCATGATGAGCCGCCCGCCCTGACCGCTGGTGCGTGTGTGGCCTCTGTGGGCTGGGGTTGGGGTGGCTTGGCGGCTCGTCCCTTTCCTCCCACAGCACAGGGGGTGTGGCTACTGGCGCGAGGCCCCCGCCTTTGTAGCCCCGCCGCTCGGGCTCTCGTTGCCTCGTGGCATCGATCGATCCAGGCCGTGGGGTCTCGCCTCCGCGCTGCACCGCACTGCATTTACGCTCTGCTTCCTGCTTCCACGAAACGAAACGGGAAAGCGGGCGCTCCCTTTGTGTTGGTTTCCGGGGAAAAGCAGAGCGGCGGGCGGAACGTGGCAGGCAACAACCTGCCGTCTCGCAACACGACTCCAGCGGACCACGGGTTTTCCGTCCAAGCGGGCGATCCTCCTGGATCCACCGCCCCCACCACACCGTCTCTGCGTCGTCAGATCGGGCGATTGGCCGCTCGCATAGGCAGATTCAGGGCAGGCGCATCTGATCTACAGCATGACTGCACCTGCATGGTGCATGCACGGACGGGACAAATCGGGAAAGCGACGGGCCAGTCGGCCGCTAGCCATAGCTAATCTTTTGGCAGGGAGAAATGATCCGGGATGGATAAAAGTTGTGGTCCAGAGAATCTCGTGGTTAAAAATGTGGTCCAGCGAGTGGCGAGCTGAAAGAATCTGGAATCCAACGAGCCTTCCAACTAGGAACCCAAGGCCCCGCCGGCGCCGGGGTAGCGTCGAGTGACCGCCAGGCGGCTCGCGCCCTCGTTGGCTCGTGGGTGCCATCCACCGGGGCACGGTCCCTCGCGCGATCCACAGAGAGCACTGTTTTTCTTTTGGATCGTGGAGAAAAGCAGACAAGTTGGAAACGGGTTACGTCTCGCAACAGAACTCCAGCTGATCACGGGTTTACGAGAGAGCGATCTTCCTGGATCCCCACCCAAACCCCCGCGCACTCGGTGTGTGTTAGAGCTTTAATGGGCCCGTGCTAGGGTTCGCGTGAACAAAAAGCATGGCCGAACGCGCCGACGCAAATGGACAACATCCGTTTTTTATGTTTGTCTCGACCCATTTCAGCCTAAATTTGGTCTGAATTTGGATCCGCGTGTATACACCACGGACGCCCGCGACGTCCTACCTTGGTCCTTGGCCCACCTGTCAAGGCCCCCCTCCTTCCCTACAGCCATGGCTGATGAAGCTGCTTCGCTGCCGCCCCCGTCCCTGAAGAAGCCAAAGAAGGAGCTAACCTCGGAGCGGAAAGCGGCCGAGACGATGAAGCGGGCCAACCGGAGGAACAAGCAGAAGCTGGAAAAAGATGTCGTCGCGACCGCCACCTCCGCTGCCGAGAGAGATGCCCTTCCCGCCAAAGCCGCGCAACGGGCCCTCCACTAGCTAGAGTACCACAAGCCAGCCCTTCTCATCACCGTCGCTGCAGCGCCCCGCCCACCCAGGCTACCGGAGATCTTTGCGCATGAACATCGCCATCGACATACAGATATCTTTTCGGACATGCCCCGACCGAGATGCATGAATCATGGCCAAGATGCGATTTTTTTGGCACAATGTTGTATGCGGGCATGCCATATGGTACCGTGCAACAATTTCTAGTTCTATTTTGCAATCTACATGCTATGTTTGACCATGAAAATATGCTTTTTTAAAGAAAAAAACGACCAAATCGGATCAAATGAGTCGGCCGTGCGTATTGTCCATAAATGCACGGACAAGGACGAATGTAGCCTCTAATGGCGACTCACGGATAAAATCCATGTCTGCTTGAGTGGGTGTGTTGTAGTTGGTCTTAGAGTATCTCCAACAGGTGCGTGCGCTAAAAAACTTTTACAGCGCTGAAATAGCGATTTCGCGCGCGGGAGGGGTTGATTGCTTTTTTAGGCACCGTAAATTTTAGCGCACCGCTGTAGCGCATCACCAGGCGCATTAAAATACAACACGCGTGATCAGCCGGCGCTTGGACAAAAATTGAAACAACACATACGAAGCAACACAAAGTTCAAATTCATACCAAACATGACATAAATTCAAGTCTCACACCACAAGCTAGTTCATACGATGCAAATAAAACTAGATAAAACGATGCGAATAAACTAGATAAAAACTACTCCTCCTCATCCTCCTCGTGGTGTAGTCCGACGACGTAAACGCGTCGGTCCATCGAGGATCGTTCTCGTCCCAGATCGACGCAGGTCCCAGGTCGCACTGGGCTTCCGCCAGTGCCTTCCGCTTACACTTGTCCGTCCGACGCGCGACTCGCTCCGCCCTCCTCTGCGCTTAGAACTCGTTCTCAGCGACAACATCCTGCGGGAAGCGCTCGCGCCACACCACCATGGCGTGCTCATCCGTCTGAGCGATGAGGAGGCGGCGCTCTCGCCTCTGTTGGATGCGGCGATCCTCGTCGGTGATTAGCCGCGGGGGAGAAGCGAGTTCCTGCGCCTGCTCGCGTCCGCGCGTCCGAGAAGTTCATCTGCGCCCGTGGCCTCCCGAGGCGCCACGCCGCCGCGTTGTACGCGTGGGCAGCCTCATGGACGGCCTCGAACATCTCAAGCCCGAGGTGTGTATCACCAGAGCGGATCTTCGTGTAATACACGCCAAGGGGGCGGAGGCGGACGCCGCGGTAGCCGAAGCTGCTTCGTGGGCGCGGCGGCATGGCGACAGTTGGGGAAGAAGGCGCAGCGGCGACAGGGCACCGAAAGAAGCGAGGAAGACGGCGCGGCGGGAAGAGGCGAGGCGAGGGAGATGATGGTTTTGCGAGCGCCTGTGCGTGGCTTTTATCGAGCGCGCTAGACGACGCGCGCCAAAACTGTCGTGGTGCCCCCGCCTGCTAGAGCGTGCCAAACGACCGCGCGCGCCAAAATATTGTTTTTTGCGGCGTGCGGGTAATCTATCGTGGCTGTTAAAGATGCTCTTATATACATGCAGGGTACGCGCTATTGTTGGCCGCTGTCTGCATGCTGCAACCACAACAGATTGAGATGGTGTTTGGTTCTCTAGTTCTAGGACTTTTTCTAGTGCTAACTAAAAAGTCTTTAGTCCCTAAAAAGTCCCTCTCTATTTGTTTCCAGAGATTAAAAAGTCTCTAGTCCCTTCCTAGATATTATTAAATGACCATGTTTCCCCTAATATATAGAAAAATAACAATCAAACAACACCATGAGTGGCGGACCAATGGGTGCATGGAGGGGCATTATTGGAAAAGTCCCAAAAAGTCCCAAAAAGACTCTCCTTGAGAGTCTTCTTCATTTAGTCTCAAATGCCTAGTTTAGTCCCTAAAAAGTCCCTCATGTTTGATAAAAAAGTCTCTAAGAGGGACTTTTTCTAGTCCCTACACAAAAATGTCCCTGAAAACTAACACCCCCTGAGGCAAGTGCACTGCCTGCCTGCATGCCTGCACAAAGGAGAGAGAGAGTGCGACGGCCAGTCAGCCACCAGAAAACTACTTTCTCCGTTTCATAATATAAGACGTTTTTTGATATTAGTGCAGTGTTAAAAAACGTCTTACATTATAAAACGGAGGGAGTATTATATAGCTGATGCCGAGAAAGAAGTAAAGGTCTTTCAGAAAAAATGGGGAAATGAAAGGAAGGAAACAAAAAGAGAATGTATAGATAAAGTTGTGGTTCAGGGAATCTGACGGCTAAAAAACGTCGGTAAGAGCATCTCCAATAGCCGCCGCCTAAGCATTATGGAAATCAGGATTTTTCTTATCTTTCGGTTTTTTCAACGGTTTCACAAATATTTGCCACTTTGGATAGATACCATCCGCAAGATAGTAGACATAGTTGTATGTATGACCATTTGCTACAAACTGCAGCGATGGTAGTTCACCATTTGCAACCTTATTCATGAGTGGTGACCAATTAACAATATTAATGTCATTCAAAGATCTAGACACAAAAAAAGCATGCCTGATAGAAATATCCTTGAAGGGGTTGTTGTCTTGCATGAAACGCTCCATGAAATCCACTCAAAAAAACTTGATGGCATAGTTTTTAAAGTGGATTTTGAAAAAGCATATGATAAAGTTAAATGGCCTTTCCTTCAACAAGCTTTGCGTATGAAAGGTTTTGATCCGGCCTGGAGAAACCAGATTGATTCCTTTACGCAAAAAGGGAGTGTAGGGATTAAAGTGAATGATGACATAGGTCACTATTTCCAAACACACAAGGGGCTAAGGCAAGGAGACCCAATGTCACCGATCTTGTTTAACATAGTGGCTGATATGCTGACTATTTTAATAGGTCGGGCAAAGGATGCAGGGCAGGTAGGTGGCCTGGTCCCACATCTAGTTGACGGAGGGATTTCCATTCTTCAGTATGCTGATGATACTATCATCTTTATGGAGCACGACTTGGCGAAAGCAAGAAACATGAAGCTGCTGTTATGCTTATTTGAACAATTATCTGGCCTCAAAATTAACTTCCACAAGAGCGAATTGTTTTGCTTCGGAAGAGCAAAGGATGACCAGGACACGTATAAACAATTGTTCGGATGTGAATTGGGCTCCTTACCGTTTACGTACTTAGGTATAGCCATTCATCATCGTAAGCTGACTAACATTGAGTGGAAATGCATCGAGGATCGCTTTGAAAATAAACTGAGTTGTTGGAAAGGGAAGCTCATGTCATATGGAGGACGATTGATTCTGATTAATTCGGTCCTTACCAGTATGCATATGTTTCTATTATCCTTTTTCCAGGTTCCGGTGGGAGTCAGGAAAGGGTTAGATTTCTACCGATCTCGATTCTTTTGGCAGAATGATGAGCTCAAACGAAAGTATAGGCTTGCTAAATGGGACATAATCTGTAGGCCGAAGGACCAAGGGGGTCTAGGTATTAAAAATTTGGAAGTCAAAAACATATGTCTCCTTAGCAAGTGGCTATTTAAACTATCGTCTGAGACGGAAGCTACTTGGGCACAGATTTTGCGAAATAAGTATCTTTGTGCTAAAACCTTGGCCCAGGTAAATGTGAGGCCTTCCGACTCACCTTTTTGGAAGGGTTTGATGAGGGTCAAACAACTTTTTTTCAACAAGTCAAAATTTATTGTCGGGAATGGTGCCACTACGAAGTTTTGGGAGGATACGTGGCTTGGGGAGACTCCCCTTGCACTTCAATATCCTACTTTGTACAACATTGTGCGGCGTAGAGAAGCCTACGTTGCAACTGTTTTATAATCCACTCCCCTCAATATTAGTTTTCGGAGGACGCTAGTTGGAAATCGTTGGAAGGTCTGGCTCCACCTTGTTAGACGTTTAATGGAGGTCCGGCTGTCCCAGCAACCAGATCAGCTGTATTGGAAACTTACTAAGAACGGTGTGTTCTCGGTTAAATCTATGTATCTGGATGTCATTAACTCTAGCGTTGTTCCTTCCTCGATTCACGTTTGGAAAGTAAAGGTTCCCTTACGAATCAAAGTGTTTATGTGGTTTGTGCATAAACAAGTCATTTTGACTAAGGATAACCTGGCAAAACGCAACTGGATGGGCTCTTCTAGGTGTAGCTTTTGCGATCATAATGAAAACATCAAACACCTCTTTCTCGATTGTCCGTTGGCTAAGATTCTGTGGCGCTCGATTCATATTGCGTTTAATATTAATCAGCCCACCTCTATCAACATGTTATTTGGAGCATGGCTTGATGGGGTTGATTTCGATACTGCAAGACACATTCGTGTTGGCGTTTGTGCTTTACTTTGGGCAGTATGGAACTGCAGAAATGATTTAGTATTTAACAGATCAACAAACATTCACTTTTTGCAGGTTATCTTCAGGGGCACGACGTTCATCCGTATGTGGTCGCTACTCACTCCGACAGAGGCCAGGGAGCGTTTGGTTACTGCGTCTACCCGATGGGAGATGGTAGCGCGGGATATTTTCAACCGGTTTGGATGGCGGTCATGTAATAGGATAGGCATGTAGTGCTCCTATTGTGTTTGCCAGCCGACTGTGGCTTTGGGTTTTAGCTCTTTCGAGCTTTTTGTTTATTTTCGCACCTCGATACTTGGCGACTTTGTTACTGAATTATAATTTTAATAATATGAGTCGTATGCATCTTTCTGATGCAGAGGCTGGGGTAAACCCCCTTTTCGAAAAAAACAAAAAAGCATGCCTAATCCAAGTCTCTTGATCGGCCACCACTTCAAGGATTATAGTGGAACCATTTTTTTAACCGTGCAATTGCCCATGACATGCCTTAGGGCTTAGGACAGTTCTTCCACTTCAATGCATGCAATCTATTGAGCCAAGCATATCTGGAAACCCGCGAGCTTTGTTCATTTTCAAAAGCCTTGCGGCGTCTCCGGCATTGAGAGATCTCAAACACTGCTGGCCAAACACTTGCATAATTTCGACTGTGAAGCGCTTGACACACATGATGGCTTAACTCTCACCCATGACCAAGTGGTCATCAACTAGATCAGTTGGAATACTGTATGCCAACATACGCAAAGCGACTGTCACCTTCTGAAAGATGCTATGCCCGAGCTCTCCGACTGCATTCCTGCTTTGCTGAAAAAATGATCATGGCTCTCGTTGCCTCGTGGCATCCACCGGGGCACGGTCACTCGCGCGATCGACCGAGCCGCGAGCTCACCTCTGCTTCCATGTCCGTGAAATGAAAAGTGAGCAGTGTTTTTCTGTTGGTTTCTGGAGAAAAGCTAGAGGCCTGGGATCAGCGAAGGAACGTGGAAACGAGTTACGTCTAGCAAAAGAACTCAAGCGGATCACGGGGTTCCGAGTGAGCGATCTTGCTGGATCCCCACCAAATCCCCACCATCGGTGTGTGTAATGGACCGACCCTTGGGTCCGCGTGGATAAAAAACCCGGTCGAACGCGTTGACGCAAATAGACGGTTGTTTGCAATTTCAAGTTTATGAAGTAATCCATGAAGCAAGAAAATCTAACTTTGAAGCGAATGATCTTGTTAGGGCCTCGGTTTCTTTACCTCGGGCCCGTTATATTTGGTTGTTCACCACTGCGGATATTTTGTTTGTACCAGATGTTATTGATGTTTAAATAAAGTGTGGTGGTGGCCATACAAAATGAACAGTTGTCTGCTTTTTATGTTCGTTTTGATTCATTTTCAAACCAAATTTGGCCTGGATTTGGATCTGCACGTACACGCCATGAACGCCCGCGGCATCCTCCTCTGGCCCAGTTGTCGACGACACATCATTTTCATTCCTCCCACCCTCCTTCCGTACAGCCATGGCCGACGAACCTACCACACCCCCGTCCCCGTCCCCAATGTGGTTGCCCGCGCCGTGGCCCCGAAGAAGCCAAAGAAGGAGCTGGCCCTGGAGCACAGAGCGGCTGACACGATGAAGCGGGCCAACTGGAGGAAGGAGAAGGCGAAAAAAGACATCGTCGCCTCCGTTGCGGAGAGTGAGGCCCTCGTCGCCAGAGCCACATAACAGGATCGCAAGCCGGCCCCGCCTGCCCAGGCTACCGGAGTCGTTGTGTATGTCAACATCGCCGCCGACAGATGAGTATCTTCACGGACACAACACGCCCAAGATGCATGAATTTTGGCGCAATGTTTT
>NC_041392.1:682689557-682700222 GCF_002162155.2 Triticum dicoccoides | reverse complement strand
CACCCCCCCTCCAAAAGTTGGATTATTTTTTACTAGTATTCAGCCAAGCTTTGTATCAAAATTGTAACCTCATTAGAACTAAAAAAATTGAGAGTTAGTGGTTTTTTGTTCACACCGATAACATCCCTCCATTTTCTTCCAAGATTCACCACTAGTGCTATGCAAAAATTTATTGCCTTTATTCTGCTATCTACATGCTATGTTTAATAATGAAAGTATGTTTCTCGAAAAAACCTGGCCGAAACAAACGAAATGAGTCCGCCGGTTGGACGCACTACCTAAAAACGCATGGACAAAGGACGGACGCTGCATCTACTGACCCAAAACGAATGAGATCCAGGTTTACTTGGTCGGCGCGTTGGAGCTGGCCTTGGATCGAGGCAGGGTACGTGTTATTGCTGGCCGCTCGCGGCATGCTTCAGCCACAAACCCACAACAGATTGAGGCAAGTGCACTGCCTGCACGCATGCATGCATGCACAAAGGAGGGGGAGAGCGACGGCCAGTCGGCCACTAGAAAGCTACTACGGCTGACGCCGAGAAGAAATAAACGTCTTTCAGAAAAAAATAAAGAAGATGGATAGATAAAGTTGTGGTTCAGGGAATCTGGTGGTTGAAAAACACGGGCAAAGGCGAGGCGGCCTAGTCAACAATTTTAGTAGAAGTAACTAGTAATTATCAACAAGATTCGATCAATATACGTACTCGTCTCCCCTATACTCGAATCCTGGCTCGGCCACTGCGGCCTAGTGCCGTCGCTTGCTCCGTGAACGCACGGAATCTGGAATCCAGCGAGTCTCCAACTAGTAGTATCACTGGGAACCGAGGGGGCGGCGTCCATGACGGACGGGCCCGTGACGACGGCGGGACCCGGCAGGTTGGCCGTAAAGGTAAAGCCATGCTTTCGCCTCCTGCGTGGTGGACGTAGGTACGTTGTGCGCGCGTGGACGGCGTGCACGGCCGTGCGTGCGTGTTTGAGCTAGCACAAATGCATGCGATGCGCGCGGGCGCACGCACATGACACATGCGGCTCGAGGCCGAGGGCGCGGGACGAAGGAAGGAAGGCACGGGGCGCGCGCCAGTTGCCGACCGAGACAAATTAAGCCGTGGGCCGGGCGCCCGTGGCTGAGATACGGGAACGATACGCCAGTGGTCCGCCAGTGCGGTCGCGCTCCCCTCCGTCCGAGCACGACGGAATCTGGAATCCAGCGGGTGCCCAACTCAACTAGGATGGGTGGGGTCGAGCCGTGGTGCGTGTCGACGTCGTGCCGCGCGCTGCGCTGCGGTGGGCGTGTTGGAGTTGGATTCCGCCGCCGCCGCCGTGGCCGCGGTGATTGTGAACCACCCGCCCGTCAGTAAACTGATGAGATGGCCAGAACCGAGCGTGGCAGAACCAAGGGCAAACAGAGGCGGAAACGAGCGTGGCATCGATCGTCACGGCCGGCCCGGGCCGTACGTGGAATGAAGGAAGGAATGACTAGTTTACGCGCTGCATGGAACGCGCGGTTGGGCGTGAGTACGTACCTGAGACCGACCGACCGACCGATCGATGGGCACCTGACACCAAATCGATCACTCACTCATATGATCATCAGGACATTATGGATCATTACACGAACTAACCATGCATATATGTTCAGGCGCTAGCCGCATTTTATCCGTGGCTTAATCCAGCCGCATGATAATCCCTTGTGTTTTAAACTACATATATTCGCTGGTTGACGACCTACCTGCTCGTTGGAAGATCCTGCATATGTTCATTTGATTTGATTTGATCAATGGGAATCTCGAAAGATTGTCACAAAAAGGTGCAGATCTATAGTAGTATGCTATGCGCGCGCGCCTCCACGTAAGAATGGCACTGCAATTTGCCAAAAAGGAAGGCGCACTGAGTACGTCAACAAACCTGCTCTGGCGGATCTTGTGGCCGAGGGGTAACAAGGCAGGCACCACTCACTCATGCATGCTGACATGGCTATCGTTGAAATGGATCGCAAGTCACGCATTAGCACAACCACGCTAGAGATGCATGCATGGTTGCCTTTCGACTGGAAAAAATTCTTATACCACCGGGTCTTTCCTCCCATCATGTGAGACCCGACCAGGAGGAAGCCACGTGTCACCACCAATCTCAAAGCATCTCCATCTTCCCCAAAACTATTTCCCAGGAAGCTCATCGAGCTTCTAGTTCCAATCTCATGTCATATCATTCACGATTTCCATTCTCCTCGGAAGCTGAACAGATTGACGGCTACTGGTTGCTAGTTTTTCTCCACTGTTAGTCATGCTCCATGAGAATTAGTACGAGTTGAATCGGCGAGCAGTAAGTGAACAGACAGATTGACGACGACGATGTGGAGCGGGGAGAGGCGGTCGGAGAGGGTGGCTCCGCCCGAGAGGAAGGCGTCGGAGACGACGAGCGCGCCTAGGGCATCGAAGTCCCTGAGCTGCGCTACGAGGAACAAGTTGTGCTCGTCGCCGTTGCGCGCGCAGCTCAATCTGTGCACCATGGCTTTGTCCCCAGCTCCTCCTCCAATGTCGATCGGATGCGGCGGTGGAGGGGAGGCTCCGACCAAAGCTCCTCCCGCACCGGCGAAGTATTGTCGGAGATGTGAAATCACAAATAAAAAGATTGCTCGCGAAGTTTTCTGGGGGATAGCTTTGAGGAAGAAGAAGATGCTTTGCGATTGGTGATGACACGTGGCTTCATCCTGGTTGGGTCTCACACGATAGAAGGAAAGACCCGGTCGTATAAGATTTTCCCTGCTTTCGACTCGCCGTAGGGCCTGGACAAATCACATCCAACACACAACGCAGATTCACGACATATTTTAAAGTGTAGATTCACTCATTTTGAGTCGTCTTTAGTCCATATTGTAATCTTTAAAAGGACTTATATTTAAAAACAGAGGGAGTAGTATGCCACAATTGTCTCTGCACACCCAACTTTCGGTCATCGGCTTAGATCTGAAACTGCAAGCAGCTCCGATAGAACAAGAATAGCAACTTCCTTCGTATTTTACCCTTTTACAGCAGCAGCAGCCGCTTGTTGCTTTTGCTGTAGGAAGTCCAAAATCAACAGTTCAGAAATACTAACGCAGTAGAAAAGTTTGCATTGGACAGGTGGAGTGCCCGTGCAGTTGGATTGCGCATGAATGCGTTAACCATATAGCTACAAGCAAGTGACATGGCAGTGATTATTCCAAACCCTTCTAAAAGGGCTACCTGAATAGAACTCGGACACCAGTTTCGCGCAGGAGTACCACGGGAAATGCACAGCATTGATTGTTTGAAACCTAGACACCTGAACGAACATAGCAGACAAACATGACATGATGCCTTCGAGTATTTTTGTGTTGGCAGAAAAATAAGGTTGTCTAACAAAACAATGAACACAATGGTAAAGGCACGGCTTGCTGATGTTCTGCTTTCATCAGAAGACACATATACGATTCTCACACAATCACAAAAACTCTGTCAATAAGATATGCTTATACTCCCCAAGTGCAAATACAACATATAAACCTTAACATGCATGACAATCATTGATAATGTCTTCCACGAAATGATCGCAGTACCTACTCAAACACTACTACACAAAGCTAACCAAACCCACGGAGGTAGCAGTGTCCAAAACACTAATGGTACACACAACAGAAAGTTCAGTGAAAATTTGCATGGCTAATCATTACGAAAAGGGCTTTCGTCCCGCTATATTGATATAGCAACCGCCCGATACAACAAAGAGACCCATGCTGGGGCAAACAACACAAGCATGCCCAAAAGAAACAAAAGAGAAAGAAGAGAGAAAATAAAGTCAACAACATCGGATCGACGAAAACGAGGATAACCCAAAACCGTTGCGCCCACCGGAGATGTACCACCTCGCTCCAGGCACCTCGAACCTCCGCATACCAAGCAACACCTTCAAGAAGAAACACGACGACGACGACGCTGCTGCCCGGATAGGTCCTAGGGTTTCCCCCGGTACGCGGAGGGGCATGGGGAAGGGGAAGATCCAACGCCCTTCAGGAAGGAACGATGGCGCCCACAGGCGTCACCGCGTCGGTGCCGGCAAGCCGGCCCGGATTTCTCCCATCCGCCAAACACCCACAACCCCGAACGGTCCGACGCGCTCCACCAGACAATCCACCCATGAACGTGCGCCACCACGGTCTTGCCATCATCACCGCCGCCTCACCGTGGGTCATCGAAGCGAGACCGACGAGAACGAGAGGGAGCAGCCGGGAACGAGGAACGACAGTGAGAGAAGCCACGTCGGAGGAGACAACCTCCACGGCCATCGGTGGTCACCGACCGGACGCGGCAAGGGGAGCGTACTAGGCCCTCGAGGCCCGGCCGAGCTCAAAAGGGGCTCATGAAGCACCTGTCGCCGAGCTGCAGTAGACGTGACGCCATCGCCACCACCCCCCGCACGAGCCGCGCCACCACCGCCCCTGCCGGAGCCGCCGCATGCAAGACCGAGTCAGGACTGCCCAGACCCAGATGGGGCCCAAAAGGGCCCAGATCTGGGCCGGGAGGGCGCCGCCGCCATCCAATGTGCCAGTGCACCACTAAGTGGTTGCGCCGCCGCCTCTAGGCCACCCGGAGCTGCGCCGCTAGGAGCAGCCGCCGCTACCAGAATCACCGTCGACCGAGGAGCACCGCCGCGGGACGCCACCACCCGAGCCGTGGCACCACGCGCGGGGAAGGGACGGCCGCCACCGTCGCCAACACCACGCGGGCAGGGCCCGGTGGCGCCGGACGGCAGCGGCGGGAGAAGGGGAACGGGAGGGGCGGGGAGATGGGCCCCCGGTCGCCTCGCTCGGGGAGGCGACGCAGGGAGCGGGCCGGGAGGGAGGAGGGAGGCGAGGCACGGCGCGGCGCACGCTGCCGGCGGCCGAAGGCGAGGGAGGGGAGGGGGCCGCCGGCGGCGGCGGAGCGGGGGGAACCCTAGGAGCGGGGCCAAGAAGTCTGCACTCACCCCGCATGGCTAATCATTTGACAGGGAAATCAGCTAGGTTGCCCTCCATAATGAATCACCATAGCTCGAAACTTAAGATCGTGCATACGTCAGCCAGATCAAGTGAGGGTCAGATTCAAGCATACATACCAAGCCCGCTAATTCGTAGCATGAAGAATTGACTTCTTGGAAAGGCACCAGCTGTCTTATATTTGTAGATGGGAAAGTTTGCAATATAATAGACGTTGTATTGATGGGGTGCTGGTGCACGTATATATAATACAAGGAAAGGTCTCTACCTCAACTATACAAGACTAGGAGGTGGGCCACAAATCCAATACATGTGCAATACACAATATATACTCAACACCCCCCGCAGTCGAAGCGTCGCCGGAGACACAAAGAATGGACCGAAACTCCTTGAAGATGGGAGTAGGCAATCCCTTAGTCATCACATCAGCAAACTGTTGCGTCGTCGGCACGTGGAGAACCCGAACACGGCCAAGGACAACCTGCTCGCACACGAAGTGAATATCGAGCTCAATATGCTTCATCCGTCGATGGTGCACCGGGTTGGCAGAAAGGTAGACCGCGCTGACGTTATCGTAGTAGACAAGAGTGGCCTTGTGAACATCACAAACCAACTCCTGGAGCAGCTAACGTATCCAAGAGCACTCGGCCACGACATTAGCCACGGCGATACTTTGCCTCGGCGCCGGAGCGGGAGACCGTGGGCTGTCGCTTCGATGACCAAGAGATCAACGAGGGCCCAAGGTAGACGCAGTAGCCTGACGTAGAGCGTCGCATGTCGGGGCGGCCAGCCCAGTCGGCACCCGAGTAGGCCACGAGGTCGGTGGAAGCGGAGGCCGTCACGGTGAGTCCCAAGGACATGGTGCCGCGTATGTAATGGAGAATACGCTTCACCAGAGACCAGTGAGAGTCACGCGGAGCGTGCATATGGAGGCACACCTGCTAGACAACGTACTGCAGGTCGGGGCGAGTCAGCGTCAGGTACTGTAAAGCACCGACAATAGAGCGATAAAACGCTCCATCAGACGCAAGAGACCCCTCGAGAGCAGATACCTTAGCCTTTGTGTCGACGGGGGTGGGCACCGGCTTGCAGTTAAGCATACCGGCACGCTTCAGGAGCTCGTGGGTGTACTTCTGCTGATGCAGAAAGAAGCCGTCAGTCCGTCGGACCACCTCAATGCCGAGGAAGTAGTGCAGGGGCCCCAAGTCCTTGAGGGTGAACTCATCACGAAGACGAGCAGTCAGCCGCTGAAGGAGGGCGGGAGCGGACGCCGTGAGGATGATGTCGTCGACATAGAGCAGCAGATATGCAGTGTCAACGCCCTGATGATACACGAAGAGTGAAGCATCAGAGCGAGTGGAGCGAAATCCGAGAGACTGCAGGAAGGCTGCGATACGCTGGTACCAAGCCCGAGGCGCCTGCTTCAACCCGTAAAGAGAAGGGAGAGCAAGCACACGAAGTCGGGGTGCTTGGCGTCGACGAAACCAGTGGGCGGCTCACAGAACACCTGCTCGGCGAGATGGCCGTGCAAGAAGGCGTTGGAGACATCCAACTGGTACACCGGCCAGGCGTGTGAGACCGCCAGCTGAAGCACGGCGCGAATCATGCCCGGTTTCACAACCGGGGCAAAGGTGTCGGTGAAGTCCACGCCTGCGCGCTGCCGAAAACCACGAACCACCCACCGAGCCTTGTAGAGCTCGAGAGAACTGATACGTCCATTTTGCATCATACTTTTATATCGATATTTATTGCATTTTGGGCTGTTATTTTACATTATGTCACAATACTTATGACTATTCTCTCTTATTTTACAAGGTTTACATGAGGAGGAAGAATGCCGGCAACTGAAATTCTGAGCTGAAAAATGAGCAAATATTAGAGACCTATTCTGCAGAACTTCAAAAATCCTGAAACTCCACATAATACCTTATAATAAATAATGAAAAATCCTAAAAAAACATTAATAAGAAGGACGCGGCTCGCTGGCGCATGGGCGCCCGATCGCAACAACTAGTGCTCTACCAGAAAAGGGAAGGGGCATCCCGCGCGCGCGACCATGCAACCGAATAAGGAAAGGACAGCCCCCTGCGTGAATCACATGAGGATCGCTCGCATGCGAATAGAAAATTCTAGCAAAACTACCATGCCACGTTCACACACAAAAATGTCAGGTCCCATGTGCTCACGTTATCCATCACACCTGCATTTATTAGGGGATCAAAAACTTTAAAAATTTGTAATTTTTGAATAGAATGTCAAAATTCAAATCCGTTTTCACCGTTGGGTTCTCGCGATGAGTTCTTCAAAACTAGATCCCATATGAGTAGGTTTCGACGAACTTTTTTTTCCTGAGCAACTTTATGTGCTGCAGAGGCAACTTTAGTGCTATAGAAAAGCAACTCCTTTTTCTACCTAGTACGACTACCTATCAACGGAGGATTCTTATAAGTTGGTTATCATGACTACCAATTTTGACTAGCTTCACCTCTAAATCGCCTATCATAAGATCAGCTCCAACGTGGATCACCAAAACGCCCCAAATATCAGAATCTGCCTCTGTAGACACTTTTAACCATCCAATGAGTCCAACTACTATCAGGTATGTAAAAAAGGTCTGCTGCCCCATATGAGTTCCTTGCAGTAAAAAGTAGCATGCATCCCAAAAACAAAAGTAAAAATACATAAAGCAACTTTGCTATGATTTCAGACAACTCTTTTAAAATTTGAAGCAACTAGTGTCATGCATTAAAAGATGGGTTGCTGCCCCATAAGCTCCTTGTAGTAATATCAGGCAACTCTTGTGCAAAAAAAAGAACCACAAAAACAACAAATAGATACAACATATATAGGTGGCATTAATGCATATATATTCTCTAACATAGGCAACTTTAGTATGATTCATGGACAACTATTAAAAAAACAAAAATGTGTTCCAGGCATTTTTATGCAACTGTTGATGTGAACTAAGCAGCTCCACATATATTCTAATGCAACTTAATCTCTAATACAATACTTTTTAGAATTACTTCCTATCCACCTCTCTTCGCCCGTTCCGGTTGCTTTTCTTCTTCATCTTCATCGTTTCATTAAAAAAATCTGAAAAAACCATGGGTACCTCATGTCAATCCAGCATTTCACCCTGTGAAGCATCAGGTTGATCAGCCCTTTTGCTTGTAACTCAATATAAAAAACACAAAAATGCAAAATTGTCCTAGCAAAAAAAAAAACAAGCAATTGCCCTAGCAAAACCAAGCAATTGTCCTAGCAAAACCAAGCAACTCCCCTAGCATCTATTTTAGGCAGAGGAAAAAAATGTATGAGGAACTTGAATAACCTTTTATGAACCTAGCAAAACCAAGCAACTCCCCTCTCATCCACCTTCTCATATGTTGTAGCAGAAGATCAAAGCAACTCAATTACAAAGACACGCAAAAAGTGGGAAACTGTTGTAGCAGAAACAAGCAGATGTCTCTGGCACTACTACTTAGATTGTCTATTTTAGGCAGAAAAAAAACATATGAGTAAGTTGAATAATCTTTGTGGACAACTATCTTACCCCCCTTCCCCATGTAACTTCTCATCTGTTCTAGTAAAAATCCAAACAACTCAACTACAAAAGGACACAAAATGCAAAAAACATTCTAGCAAGAAAAACAAGCAACTACCCTAGCAAAACCAAGCAATTGTCCTAGAAAAGTCAAGCAACTCCCCTAGCAAAACCAAGCAATTGTCCTAGAAAAGTCAAGCAACTCCCCTAGCATCTACTTTAGGGCGGAGGTTGGGGCGGTGGTGTGCTTCGCACGGAGCGCGTCGACAGGAGGAGGATCGGGACAATAGCCATGCGAATCAATCATCGCGTCAGTTATAGGCCATCAGGAACTACTCATAGATGTGTCTTCGCAGTCTGTATGCGTATTCAAATCTGAGATGATAATCTAAAAAACTTACAGCAAACAATCCAAGCAACTCGAAACAGAAAAGTGTGAAATTGTCCTAGCAAAACCAGGTAACTGTCCATAGCATTACTACTTAGATTATCTACTACTTTAGGGAGAAAAAAATCGTGTGAGAAACTTGAATAACCTTTGTGGAAAACAATCTGACCCCCTCCCCATGCAACTTCTCATCTAACCTAGCAAAAATCCAAGCAACTCAATTGAAAAACACAAAAATGCAAAATTGTTCTAGTAAAAAGGAAGCAACTGTCCTACGAAAACCAAGCAACTGCATTACAAGAGGCAAAAATGCAACAAAAATGTTCAAAAACGAATCCGAGCAACTGCCCCAATGAAACTAAGCAACTGCGATACACACACAAAATGCAACTCTTTTAATGAAATCCAAGTAACTATTCTATCCTTGGAGTGGAAATTCGCCTTCTGAATCCAATGCTGCCCAACCCCTTCGATCCCCATATCAGGCGTGACGCCGTCTCAAGAGAAGCCACTCAGCGGAGTACAAAATCTGCACATCCCCTTGTTTCCAGGCCCTATAGATTTAGTAAAAAATTAAAGCAACCTTCCATTTAATTCCAGGCAACCCATTATAAACTTGAGCAACTACACATGCTTTGAAGCAACAAGTTGCACAAAAAATGAGTTTATGACATTGAAATCAGTTGTATCTCATGCAAAATCAACACCAAAACCCCCTGAGTTGCATGGAGCACATTCATTTCATTTTATAAAAAAAACAGTGGCAATCTAATTCTATATGTAGGCAAAATCCACTTATCTCTGAATCTAGCCCATCATTCATCTCGGCAAAACAGTGGCAGTTCAGGAATGAATTATCAATTGGATGAACAAACGGTACTCCTACTGAATTCTGTTGTCATCAATCAAGAGACAGAGCAGAGCATATGATAGACTTATACTTGTATATGTTGATTTATTCTGCCCACCAAGTTCCCTCAAACATGATCCTTCTAAACAAAAATGATAACACATGATCTCGTGTGCAAAACTAAAAAAAATGCAACAACTTTGCCTATGATTTCAAGCAACTGATGCAAAATTTTGAAGCAACTAGTGGCAGGCACTAAAAAAAGGATCAAAATTGAGTAGATCCTGCAGCAGTTCGTAGCAGGTTAGATAGAACAAGTTGGAGTAGATGGAGAAGCAAGGGGGTTGGGGAATTGGAACTCTAGGCAACTCATGCTAAAAAGTGAGGCAGCTAGAATGCTAAAAACAAAAAAATTCCTGGTCGTAAAAATCAGTACAATCTCCAAGCAAAAACACTGATTCCATTTTCTAGAAGTAGTAACACATAGATAGATAGATATATGAACACCTTGCATCAATCAGCTTAATCAGTAGACAATAATTAATCATGTTCATTTTGCTAGATATATGTTCAATAATTAATCATGTTCATTTTGTCAGGGGACACTTGAGGAGAAACTAGTACAGAATTGAGCAAGACACGAACGAAACTGGTCTCCTCACTCCCCTCTTCTTCTAGATAAACTGAAACTAGTATACACATCTAGCAGGCTAAACTCACACTTGAGGATCTAGCAACAACACACATAACCTGAGAAGAGAGTTGAGGAAGTGAGCAGGGATGAGGAAAAAGAGAGACGAACCTGGGCTGCTGCTGATGGATCTCCTCCTTCCCAGGTGAGAAGGATGGCTGCAGCGATCTGCTGCCATGCGTGCTGGATACAGAGA
>NC_041392.1:682640634-682689437 GCF_002162155.2 Triticum dicoccoides | reverse complement strand
CGGGGTACCTTGACTTGTTCCATGGCACTAGGGTCGGTGCAGAGGAACATCCATGGCGGGAGGCCAATCTCGGAGGCGTCGCTGCTGATGCACGCCCCGGCGATGGACCAGCCCTTGGTGTCAGCAGACCACACGACGACGCGGCTGCAGCCTTACCTAAGCACTAGGCCGCTCCCCGGCGTGAGCTCCGTGGCCCCTTCCTCGACGGGGATGCGGCAGCTGGCCGACCCCGCTCCAGCTAGAAGAAAGACGAGGGGAGGAGACAATGGTGTTGCTGCTCCGGTTACCCGCCGACCGGCTCGCCTGGTTCCTCTAGTCCGTCGCCTCTCCCTCGACACCCCGGGCTACGACACCGGCGACGGCTGTGGCCCTCTCATTTGTAACAATTTCTTGTACATATTTCATCTTCTATAAAGCTAAGGTACACGATTGCGTACTCTTAAAAAAAAAGAATTCGGGTAATAAGAAACCTGGAGGAAGTAATAACATCCTAAAAGAAAACCTAGAGAAGAAACAGAATGTGCTTACATGACGATTGTTGGTGATATTCTGTTGTCGCAAAGGTGAGCACGATACAAGATGTGCTCACATGACGTACGCCTGTAACTTTTGTGGGCAATCCCTAAAAAAGGAAAATTCTGGACCATGTAGTTGTAACTGATTTGTTCTCTTTCTGTCAAAAAGAGAGGAAAATAATTCCATCTCGCATGTAACTCTATTGAGTTGAGTTGGTAGGAAGAAAGTCTCTTCTTACGATTGATTATCTAGTCGAAAATCAACCACTTGATGAGCCCCGACGCTGTCCTTGGTACTCCCTCCGTTCCTAAATATAAGTTTTTTTTAGACATTTCAAATGGAATACAACATACGGATGTATGTAGCATATTTTAGAGTGTAGATTCACTCATTTTGCTCTGTATGTAGTCACTTGGTGAAATCTCTAGAAAGACTTATATTTAGGAACGGAGGGAGTACAAAGAACCGAGCTAAAGACTGAGGTGTAGCAACGAAAGGATAATTCCAATTGTCTTGGAGCCTAGAGGCTGAAATCCGAGCCCTGGTTCGTGCCCACCCAAGTTTCTGTATTTGTTCATTGATCATTTGCTTGCATCTGAAAGTTTAAATGTGTAAGCAAGTCTGCCAGAGCAGGAACTTGGCATTTTACCTGAACACCGGTGCCGGTAGAAGAGCTCAGGTATAGTGTCCTTTTGTTTGAGAGGGTTGAAGATGAACCCGGAACCCATGCCATGGCAGCCACCTGTTGTTCCGGTGTCATAGTACGTGAAAAATGGGCTGGAGCGTATCCGCAAAGTCTACCATGATGATCAAAGAACCTGAACACCTGAACAAACACCGCAACTAGAAGCAAGCAGCACATACAAACATGATGCCTTTCGAGTATTCTTGTGTTCGCAGAAAACGAAAGGTTGTCTAACAAAAGATTGAACACAATGGTGCGCAGGCACGGCTTGTTGATGTTCTTCTACCATCGGAAGACACATATACGATTTTAAAACATTATATCCTCCGAGGACAATCGAACAGGTGGACATTCATGAACGCTATGTCACCAAGATGCTTATACTTCCCAACTGCAAATACGACATATAAAGCTCAACACGCATGATGATCATAGAACATGTCATTTAAGAAATTATTATAGTACCTCCACTCAAACACTACAACACAGAGCTAGCCAACCCATGGAGGTGGCAGTGTCCAGAATCACTGGTACACACAACAGAAAATTCAGTGAAAGTTTGCATAGACATTGACTTGACAGGAAATCAGCCAGGTTGCCTCCATAATGAAGCACCGTAGCTCAAAACTTGAAAACATGCATAAATTGGTCAGAGCAAGCGACAGCCAAATTCAAGCAGCTGTCTCACTCTGATGTCACATGCATGTGCAAAGATTGCAGCTCTGCGTATAACGGCACGTATGGCAGAAATGGCAGCTTGCCATCTTCAAGATTGCGGATCACTTGGACTTGCTGACTATCCATATTATAGCACATTAATGTGATATCCTTCCCCATAGTGAAGAACACCAAGTTACATTCCGGATGAATAGCAAACCACTCAAATTCCAGACCAACGTCTACATATGTCTCTCCAAATAAGTCTGAAGTTTTTCAGCAGTGTGCTTTAGTTTCCATTCTTTGCTTTCATAGTTCTCAAGGACATAAACTTCTAATCGAATCACACCATCATCTTCATCTTCATCTCTATAAAAGTTGGCATAATGCAAGCGGCCCTGTGAACACTGAATAAAACCATCAGTCGGAACACTATCATCATCAGGGATAATAAAGTTCATCCATGTCTCCCCTTGACCCCTTCCGTGTCCACCATAGTTACACAACAGGATAGCTCACCATGGTCCCTGCTATGAAAATACATATGGCCGTTAAGAAAGACAGTTTCTATCGAGTTACGAGTCCATTCCATTTCTTCTCCCTATAAACCCATCTTCCGGTTTCAGACGAATACACTGCCACCCCGGCAAGGTCGCTGGTCCAATCTCCCTCCTGCTCCACGAACTCAAACACATGGAAATGCGGTGATTTGGCCGGATCAAAGCCCAAGCGTGTGTCGATCACCTGCTCAGCGGCCTGGCCAGAGTTGGGCAACGTGACCCACTTCTTCGTGGCTGGATTGCACACGATGCAACTGATCTCCTGGGCGTAGAGGCCATAGAGGAGGAGGCCATTGCAGCAGTCCAAGATATAGATGTGCTCGTGTTTAGGCAGGTAGGCGAGAGTGGTGTCAATCAGAGGGCAGTGGCTCCCTGGGACACTGACAAAGCGCACAGGTGATTCCAAAATGAACTCCGTCCTGCTGCTGGTATAGAAGAAGCCAGCGAGGGTTTGGGGAAGCTTTTTGCGTTGGTCGGAGTGGTCAATGAGGTTCAGCCAGTGGTTGGAGACGCACTTGAAGCGGCAGAGCGACTTGGCCGGGACGCGCGAGAGGATCTCCACGAGGAGGTCGTCGGTGAGCCTCTCAGCCGCCGTCCCGCTGTGGGGCGAAGAGGAAGACCTGCACAAACACGCATGAAGATGTGAGAGGAGGGATCAGTGAAGTAGGAGGAGTTTATGCCGATTGTTACTGCGTGTACCCGTCACGAATTGCGCGTCCATCCTCTGGCGGGCGAGAGCGTTCCGCCGGGAGGGCCATGGCGGCAGAAGCCGGTCCTGAGATTTCAGGGCCGGGGCGAAACTAGGCAATAATCCTACACTTACGGGGCATTGGACACGGGAAAGAGGTTACGTGCTAGCGTGCCTACTCTTCATTAATCTCTTCCACCTTGAATTTCGTTGAGGGTCCCATCACTAACCAATCACAGATTTGCACTTCCATCCGTAACTCCTTTTGTGTCAAAACAGTCGGTAAGTATAGCATTTTCCAACAAAATATAGTTTTTCTCTTATAAATCTGTTTCTTTACTATCTTTCCCTAATAATAAAGTACGGATTGACTCCATGAGTTCACCGTCACAATACGTTTTTTTCATGAATTTACGCTTTCAGTTTTTTTTCTTCAACACGTCTATATTTGTTTCCGTCCAAAGGATTATATACACAAGGAAAAAAATGTTTCGCCAGGCTCTGTACGACGTCCGTCTCCAAATACAACTCCTTCCTCCGCCATCTGTTTTTATTCCAACGCATCATACCCTCCTCTTGGAACAGGCCCGCACAAATCTCTCCTCCCTCGCATTGCTCCCGCCGCCAGAACCGGCCACCTCGCCCAGGTGTGCGACAGATCTAGGGACTAGGAGGGGGAAGAAGGAGGATAGCGAGCAGGCCGATGGGGATGTGATCCGAGTCATGGAATCTGACATGGGCACACAGGACAGTGTCGTTTTCACCACCATGACCGGTGGGCGTGCGCGCCACCACAAGACGGCCTCCAGCAGCCCGCCGCGGGGTCAAGTTGGTCTAGACCCAGTCGTTCTCACCCACTTCCCTGCCATGCTTCTGTAGGACGCCGCCTCTGACGTCTTCGACCTCTCGATCTACACAAAGACGAAGACAAGTTCGACCCCTTCATTGGCCACAACGAGGAGAAGTTGCAGTAGCAGGCCGTCTCCCTCCTTTTGTCTGCAATCACGTCAAGCAGGCCCGGAAGCTCGCATCCTCGAGCACATGATACTGGGTCCAGTCGTGTCTGATGGTGCTCTGCACTAGGTTTCAAATTAGATTTGGGGAGCTGGTTGCGGATTTGGGGTGATTTGATGTACCCGAGGCGTAGCCCCATGTCGGTGTACAAAAAGAGGAGTACACTTTTTTACCCCTATAACTGTGCACGGGCAGTCTGAGCCACGGGCACCACCACACCAAGCAAGGCAAGGGAGGTGAGCCAGGGTAAGACCGAAGCTCAAGAGAACTAGAACAACGCCAAGGCCAAGACCACGAAGAGCAAAGGGGACGAAGCGGACTCCCCCGGCAAGATCCTTGCCGGAGACAGTTCTAGCAGCCCCGGTAAGACCCTTGCCACGGCGACTCGTCCCGCGCCTACGGAGCAAATCACCCTTGAGTCCACTGCCCCCAAAGGGCAAGGATTCGGAAGACATCCCCGTGGTGGCATGCAGATCTTTGTGAAGACATTCAAGATCAGATACGCACTAAGGAGACGACAACCCTTGGCGGGATCCCAGCCGAGGAAGACCACAAGGCCCCCGGCAAGCGCCTTGCCGGGGATGACAACAGGCGCCTCGGCAAGACCCTTGCCAGGGCCCCGGCAAGGCCCTTGCCGAGGACACCCGCAGGGCCACCATCAGGCCCACGCCGACTAAACCTCCACCACTGCATGCATGCAGCTGCCGACCCAACCAGCTGGGCAGGCACCCGCGTGGAGGCATGCAGATCTTCGTGAAGACCCACCACCGCGCCACCTCAGCTGCCTGCCTACCTACATGGCATCACATGCGTTGCTGGCCAGGGCGCGTGTCGACACAAGAAGGAGCGGCGACGGACGAGACAGATCTCTCCCCGTCCCCGATAAAGTAAGGACACCTAAGCAAGACGCATTAAATGCGCCTTGCCATGTAATGCGAGGGATAACCTCGCATCATTGTACCCTTTCCACCTCCTGTGTGCCACTGTGGCAACCCCTTTTTCTATAAAAGGAGGCCCGAGGCGACCAGGAGGGGGATTCGGCTTTTTGGAGCTCCTCACGCCCCATAGCTAGCTCAAGTACACAGATATACAATCCACCAAAGCAGGAGTAGGGTTTTACGCATCCTCGCGGCCCGAACCTGGATAAACGAACCGTGTGCTATCTGTTTGATCCGCTCTTCTCACGACCCCGCGCCCCGCTAACCACAGTAGGGATTCTTGTGATCCCATAGGTGTCGTTCCCACCGACATCTTTGGAGCGCCAGCGCTTCATTTATTTATGCTCAGGGTCTGCGCCTGGCTTTGTACAAAGGGTTACATGCGTCATCGACAAGGCTCGTACAAAAGGTGGCTTGCCGGGGGGCCCGGCAAGCCGCGCCTCACGGGTAAAACTTGCGAAGATGCTCAATGTTCCAGGACTTACTCACCGGAACGGCATCTTCGGTCTCCAGGCGGACTGCGCCGGGCCTGGTGACTCGTATTACCCGATAAGGGCCTTCCCACTTTGGCGTCAACTTGTTGGAATTCTTGGCCGATTGAACGCGCCGAAGAACAAGGTCGCCTTCCTCAAAACTTCGGGCATGAACCTTGCGGCTATGGTAGCGGCGCAAGGCTTGCTGGTAGCGCGCTGCTCTCACAGCCGCCCGAAGACGATCTTCCTCAAGGAGCGTTGCGTCATCTTGCCGCAATTGCTCTTGCTCAAGCTCGTCATAAGCGAGTACTCAAGGTGACCCATATATGAGTTCCATGGGGAGAACTGCTTCTGCCCCGTATACCAGGGCAAAGGGTGTCTGGCCGGTGGCTCGATTTGGTGTCGTTCTGATTGACCAAAGAACCGCCGGCAATTCATCAATCCAGCGCCTTCCACTCTTGTGCAGTCTGTCAAAGGTCTTTGTCCTCAGGCCTCGCAGTACTTCAGTATTTGCCCTCTCAGCTTGACCATTGCTTCGTGGGTGAGCAACGGAAGCGAAACAGACCTTGCTGCCGAGGTCTTGAATATATTGCATGAAGGTGTGGCTTGTGAACTGCGTGCCGTTGTCGGTGATAACCCTATTGGATACACCAAAACGGCACACCAGTCCTTTGAAGAACTTGACGGCTGACTGTGCTGTGACCTTCCTCATTGCTTCCACTTCTGGCCACTTTGTGAACTTGTCGATTGCAACGTACAAGCACTCAAAGCCCCCGACAACGCGGGGGAAAGGGCCCAGTATGTCGAGCCCCCAGACCGAGAAAGGCCAGGAGAGAGGAATGGTTTGAAGGGCTTGAGCTGGCTGATGAAGCTTCTTCGAATGGAACTGACATGCTTCACACCTGGTGACTAGTGTCATCGCATCCTGGAGGGCGGTGGGCCAGAAGAAGCCTTGCCAAAACGCTTTGCCGACAAGGGCCCTTGACCCGATGTGGGATCCACATATGCCTCCATGTATCTCCGCCAACAGCCCCAGTCCTTCCTCTCGAGAGATACACTTCAATTTCACGCCGTTCAACCTCTTTCTGTACAGGACGTCATCGACGAACTGGTACATAGTACAGCGACGGGCTACTTTTTCCGCTTCTTCCTGCTCCTCACGAAGTTCCCCTGTTTGGAGGAATCAGACGGTATGCTGTGCCCATGCTGGAGCCTGGGGTTGGACGGTGAGGACTAAAGGCATTTCCTCCGCTATCGGAGCGGCTGTCTCCATGGCAAGAGCTTGATGCTCTGTCGGAGCCAGCCGTCCCGTGGCGGGCTTAGTGTCTCCGGCAACATCCTTGCCGGCGGCTTCGGGGAGCTCGGCGGGAAAGTACTTGCCCGGCCCTGATTTTCTCCTCTTGTTCTGCTCTGTTGATGGATCAATGAATGACTGAGTTAGCCGAAGCACAAAGGTACCTGGTTCCACAGGTAGCTTGAGGGCAGCGCATTTTGACAGGTAATCGGCGATATCATTCTTTGCTCGGGGAACGTATTCTGCCTGTATACCGTCAAAACGCTCTTCCAGCTTTCTCACTTCATCGACGTAGGCCTTCATCAATGGGCTCTCGTAATCCTTGTTGACTTGCTTGACGACAAGTTGCGAGTCGCCTCTGACGACGAGTTTCTTGATTCCGAGGTCCGCCGCGATCCTAAGACCGGCAAGCAGCCCTTCGTACTCAGCCGTATTATTTGTTGACACCTCCCTGGGGAAGTGCAACTGGATCAGATAAGTTCTTCATCCCTTATCATGCATTCCATTATGGACTGAGGTATGTGAAACCTTGTTTTCCCCTAAGCTACCGTGCTCCCCTAACTCTAGGCCCTAGGGCTCGTCCCTGGGGCCAAGTTTGGTCGTAGTCGCGGCAGCGAAAGGATGAAACAAGGAGCCTGAACCCGCCTCATCCCTGCCTCCGCCAAAGGCGTGAGGAAGGTCGAGCGAAGTGGGGAGACGGCAAGGCCTGTTGCCGGGCAAGGAAATATTTATCTTGAAGATATCAAGGATTTACTCCTTGTCGTGGGTTCCACCCGCAAACAAATGACCCGGCAAGCATCCCTTTTTCATTAAAAAAACATTCCACTCAGGTACAGTCCATAGGGAATGAAAAACATGAATGATGGGACTACAAGTTTTAAATTCAACAAAGGCCCGAAGGCTTACAAACTAAAAAGAGATAAGGTGCCGTAATCCCTTTCTTGTCCCTCTCCTCAGGAGGCAGGTCAAGGAGGCGAAAAGGACAAAAGGAGCGCCTAGGCGAGCTACGGGTGGCAGAAGACACCAAGAGAACATCTTGGTGGCCGTCTAAAGGCTGGATGGTGATGGCGGCGCTGGAAGCAGAGCTCGAAAGCGAGGCGGCAGGACGTCAGCACGCGTCGAAGGCATCGGTGCCCGCGTACTCCGACTTGACAGCCTTGCCGCCCACCCTCTTCCTCTTCCACAGCCTCCCAACGCCAGCCGCCCAAGGAGACGACCCCAAAAGGTTCAGGGAGCCGACGACACGGATGATGGGGTCGCCGGTGCCGCACGGAGCGGCACCTGACACCTAGTCGGACCCGTCATCCTGCCGCCTACTACCCTTGTCGTCGCTGCCGCTGTCCTCCTCGTCACTCCCGCCTGAGGAGGAGTCTTCACTATCAGAAGAGCTCTCCATGCAGCACCTTGCATGGGTCCCAAAGAGCTCGAAGATCTTGATAGAGAGAAGGCCACCCTCCATCAGCTTAAAATGGAGAGTGAGCCCCTCCGTCAAGCGGTGGATATGAGCAAACGTCTTCCATCCCCGACGAAGATACATCATGTGAGGGGCGGGGAAGTCGACGCGGACCCGCATGCCACTGATCCCGCAGCCCCTCATGTGCAGCCGCAACGACTCCGGCGGATCCAGCTCCATCTCCCATGCAAATGGAGTCGAGAGACGAAGGCGACGGCGTGGCGGCCGGCGCAGCCTGACGAAGAACTCACAAGGGTCATCCCCAACATGGCCCTCCATTGGAGGAGGAGCTGCTGGCGGAGGCGAGGCCAGCGCGCCACCCCGTCCTCCTCTTCCCCGAGCGCCCCGGCCTCGCCCACGGCCTCGCCCCCTCCCCCTTCCCCTCGAGGCTGGCTCTGCCACCGCAGGCGCAGGAGAAGGAGGGACGCGTTGTCGAGCGGCGACCCTCACCGCCACTGTTGAAGGACCGGGATTCCCTCTCCCCATGACAGATGGAAGGGAGGAGCAGAAGATGAAGGAAGAAGAAGATGAAAGAATGCAGGACGCCACCCCCTCCCGCTCTTTATGAAGGATCGGGGTTGGGGCTCGGCCGCCCCGCTCGGCCAATCAAGATACGGAAGGCACAGGGAGCCAGGACCGACCCGCCGCCCCAACCAGCGACGGCCCGGTTTCCCGCCTCCACAGGTTGCCACCCCAGGCGCATGGGAGACACGTGGCGGACGTGCAGAACCGAGGGGACGGGTGAGACGACCTCTCCCCACCCCGTGATCGTGGGGAGTGGACGCCTTGAAGACCGCGCCTCAGCCCCATTCAGTAAATGGGCCGCGCCTCCACGCCTTCCTCCGTTTATGGGAAGGCGCGAACCGCCCCTTTACTACGATGTGACGCATGCCTGCGAGAACCAACCCCACGCATGCCGCCCACATCACACGCGCCTCCCCACGCCGCGCCACGCGCGGGAATCGTGGGAAGCGCAGCGCACGAAGAATCTTACCGCGGTAAAAACCGCCCCGCCTGCCCGCGCACCGTTTTTGGGCCTAGCCCAACAACGCGTTGCGCTTATGTGTGGCCTAGGCCCGGGGGCTCCTGTCGGTGTACAAAAAGAGGGGTACACTTTTTGTACCCCTATAACTGTGCACGGGCAGTCTGAGCCACGGGCACCACCACACCAAGCAAGGCAAGGGAGGTGAGCCACGGTAAGACCGAAGCTCAAGAGAACTAGAACAACGCCAAGGCCAAGACCACGAAGAGCAAAGGGGACGAAGCGGACTCCCCCGGCAAGATCCTTGCCGAGAGACAGTTCTAGCAGCCCCGGCAAGACCCTTGCCACGGCGACTCGTCCTGCGCCTACGGAGCAAATCACCCTTGAGTCCACTGCCCCCAAAGGGCAAGGATTCGTGAGGCATCCCTGTGGCGGCATGCAGATCTTTGTGAAGACATTCAAGATCAGATACGCACTAAGGAGACGACAACCCTTGGCGGCATCCCAGCCGAGGAAGACCACAAGGCCCCCGACAAGCGCCTTGCCGGGAATGACAACAGGCGCCTCGGCAAGACCCTTGCCGAGGACACCCGTAGGGCCACCATCAGGCCCACGCCGACTAAACCTCCACCACCGCATGCATGCAGCTGCCGAACCAACCAGCTGGGCAGGCACCCGCATGGCGGCATGCAGATCTTCGTGAAGACCCACCACTGCGCCACCTCAGCTGCCTGCCTACCTACATGGCATCACAGGCGTCGGTGGCCAGGGCGCGTGTCGACACAAGAAGGAGCGGCGACGGACGAGACAGATCTCTCCCCCGTCCCCGATAAAGCAAGGACACCTAAGTAAGACGCATTAAATGCGCCTTGTCATGTAATGCGAGGGATAACCTCGCATCACTGTACCCTTTCCACCTCCTGTGTGCCACTGTGGCAACCCCTTTTCTATAAAAGGAGGCCCAAGGCGACCAGGAGGGGGATTCGGCTTTTTGGGGCTCCTCACGCCCCATAGCTAGCTCAAGAACACAGATATACAATCCACCAAAGCAGGAGTAGGGTTTTACGCATCCTCGCGGCCCGAACCTGGATAAACGAACCGTGTGCTATCTGTTTGATCCGCTCTTCTCACGACCCCGCACCCCGCTAACCACAGTAGGGATTCTTGTGATCCCATAGGTGTCGTTCCCACCGAAACCCCACCTCGAGATACACACTACTGTTCTGCCTAGGCGTGTACTGACTCGATAATTTTAAGGTAATTTAGGTGAAACCGGGAGATTAAATTTTGTGCTTATGTGCTTCTTATTGACTACTGCATGTTCATCCCTTGCAAGGTAAAGTTTGGCGACCAGACATTCATCATTGCGGCTCTTGATGGCGATTTGACACCCATTGACGATGCTCTTTGCCGTGCTGTTGGCGCTGATTGTCCGGATGATAGTTGAAACTACAGCTTTTGCAGCACCCGATTGTTTGGCAAAATAGGACTGCAACTTTTAATTACACCTATTGTGTTCTATGCTGGTTTATGTACTATCAACTGGGCTTGGCAGGATTGTTTCGTACTTGATATTGAGGAAGCACACTAACAGTGCAACAACTGGTATGACTAATTTAATTGGTTGTTTGCTGTCCATTGATTTCTCAAGCTGGTTTGAGGTTGGAGTAGGAGTTTTTGATTGTTATGCATGGATATCCAGGATATTGGAGAATACTACTCAAATCATTAAAAGAAATGTCACATTATGACCATAACAGTGCTAAAAGCATTGATAAACGTTTTAGCATCAAATTGCGGAATATTAATATCTGCGAGTAGTAGAAATATGCATTAGTCGGCCAACATTATCCAGAAACCAAATGATCCAATTTGGTGACCAGAGGTTTGATAGTTGCACGTGAATTGGCTAGAATCTTTCAGAATTAGTATCTCTATACAAATACAAGTTGTATAAATTCATGTAATGTTTTTTATTGGTAAAAAACACTAATTCTTGTAATGTTGTAATTGTAGATAAATGTCGATCCCCAGTCTATGTTTTGAGTTAATTTTCGCTGAACTCAAGCTAGCCTCTAAACGAGAATAGAAAAGTTGCATAAGCCAAACTTCTAGATACGTCACACCCTTCAGGTAACCAATCTGCATGTTTGTTTTTCCTGTGCTTTTCTTTTGCTTCTCCTTTTCTCAATGTGTTACCTTTTAAGTGATTAGGTAGAGGTAGCTTCACTAGGAATTAGATGTGGATTATATATATGTGGAAGGTCTTGCTACTACTGTTGGGCTTGCTAAAATAAACAAATCCAGTATTGTTGTTCTCATGAAACAGGCAAGAGCACTGTTGACATTTATATTTTTGATCTAATCGTCTAATTTGTTTCTGAAACTTAGTATGTCTGCGGGGACCTATTTAATATAGATTATGATGTAACTGGTGATAAACTGTGAGGCACATGGCACCGCCATGGACTTCGTGGCTGACCTGCTTATCCTTGACATGGCAATAATATGCGACCCAATGTCCGACTTTGTACGCCGACATGGACGATGGCCTCAAGTGCTCCCGCATCTTCTTGGTAGGCAGACTGACACCGTTATGTTGATCTAAGTGGTGGAGAGTTTGATATGGTGGCAAATCACGCAACTGCAGATAGAGTCATTCCGTGTCACCTGTATTGAGATAGCATATATGTGACATGGATGATAGATCAATCCCAAGTGATTTGGATTTGATGTTGGCTACCTTATCACAGATGTGTACATCCGTGAGTGAATTTGGTTATTTAGAACAAAACCTGAGAGTTGAACAAATTAAATTGGGGTTTTTGACACACATAATGCCTCGCTGTAATTTTGTTGCCTATCACGACATCATGTGCTCCTGAAGCTACCTGTTGTGTACTGTGTATACATGTTGTACACTGAGAAAAGACATAGCAGTAGATCATACAATCTATGCCATGGAGCCACCGGTGGGGCTCCACGAGGACGAGCTCGAGAAGCTGTGCATGATGCCCAAATGTGGTGCCAAAGCCTTCCCTGTCCGCACCCGAAGTAGGCGAAGACTGGTGTCACTACAAAGCTGCTACAAGCGCAAAATGCCTTCCGTGTTCAAGCTGAAAACGCAAGAAGATTTCATTATTAACATGGATAAAAAAGGTGGCTCATCTTCTTCGGCAGAAGTACTGAAGTTCTGAAAGGTAAAAATCCATCTTTGGCATATTTGTTTTCGGAGTATTGATGTTGGAGATGAGCTTAAGAGGAGAAAGATTAAAGATATGCTGCTTTGGGGAAGCTTTTATCACTGCTTTTGGGGCTCTATTTATGTCAAAGGCATGGAGGGAGCTGTAACTAATTTGTGATTTCTTGTAGACACTTTTCTCTAAAAAGGAAGGTTGCCTGGTTATCTAAAATTGTGAATGGGAAATGTTCATCATCAATGCCCATCCCAATTGCTAACAATTTTGACGTACTTGGAATGATCAGGTTTGCGTTTTTCTGTGGTGATTTACTAAACATACTTGGCTTATGATCCCCTTTGACGTACACTTGTGCCCTGCAAAAAGTGGATTGTTGAGTTTGCCAGGAATAATGGCACACCTAATTTTGGAAGATCACCTGAAGAGTATATCAATCAAAGATGCTTTGAGATTTTCACATGACTATATGAGGTTCCCATAAACTCTTGTACTAATGATGCCACTATTTGTGTGATGATGCCATTATTATTCAGAGGGAAGAGACAATGATAGAGATGGATAGAAACTGCTAGCTACTTGTGTTGTAATTGTTTGTTGCGAAGCTTATTTTTTTTATTGGTTGTTGCATATTGTTGTGATGGAAAGTCAATAATATTTTTGATTATTTCAAAGAAATGTTGAAGGGGAGCCTTGGCGCAGTGGTAAAGCTGCTGCCTTGTGACCATGAGGTCATAGGTTCAAGTCCTGGAAACAGCCTCTTACAGAAATGTAGGGAAAGGCTGCGTACTATAGACCCAAAGTGGTCGGACCCTTCCCTGGACCCTGCGCAAGCGGGAGCTACATGCACCAGGTTGCCCTTTTTTTTTCAAAGAAATGTTGACTATCTCACATGATCGTGCTATTTTTAGTGACTAAAACTGGTGGGCGAGTTATTTTTACTCCCGTTGCAACGCACGGACATTTGTGCTAGTTATATCTAATTAAGATTAACCTAATTTTTGGATCACAATCTAGAAGCGGGTTCATCGGCAAGACTAGCAGATGATTTAAGGAAAATCAGTGAGAACAACCGACTGGTTTTATCTCTCTCGTAAACCGACCCCTCCGCACGCCACGTGCCCTAGGGGGTCCACCCACCGCTCTCCTCCCACCTTATTATCTCTTCCCCTCCGCTCCTTTCTCCTTTTCTCCGCTTTCATGTTTTATCTAGCTCGTGAGCTGCTAGATGAGAGGAGCGAGGAGGGGAATCTAGAGAGACGGCCGTCGGAGTTGAAGAATCGAAGGACAGCCGTGCCCTGCGCATGTTACTGCCCACATTTGCAACCCATGCAACCCATGGTTACATCTGCCATTGCTGCAGCAGAGGAGAGCTGCACAACGCCAACCACCTGCTGCAGCGAGCTGTGAGGTTAGCGTCGCTGCTGATACACGCTCGCTGTACCTTCGCTCGAGGACCTGCCCCTGCTGCAAACGAAGAGGTCGCACCATTCGTGAAGTTGCAAAGCGGCACCGTTGCTGGTATGCAGCGCTCGCCGGCGGCTCTCGGAGCTGCGCTGGAGCTCTCACCTAGCTGCAATGGAGCGCTCGCTGACGACTCTTGGAGCTGTATTACAACTCTTGACGTGCTGCAATGAAACGCTCGCCGACGGCTCAAGTTGCGTTGCGACGCAGCGCTGGTCAGCGTTGTTGGAGATGCAATGCAGCGCGCACTTGCTGGCAATTATTGGTGCTGCAATGCAACGGTCGTCGGTGCTGGCCGCTCCATACGGGAGGAACTGGTGCTTCGATGCAACTTTGCCGGCCGTCGGTGCTACGACGCAGCGCTACCCGAGCTGCGATGAAGCGCTCACGATGATGCAGAGAAGGCTGATGGTGTTCGATGTAGCACTCGTCGGCGGCTGCGGACTGTGGTGCTGTAATACAGTGCTCATCAACGGCTGCTGCAATGGGAAACAGGGGTGTGGCAGGTGAAGCCAGGGACCATCATCGTCGACGAGTATGACCCCTGCGGCTGAGTCGCGGCTCCGAGGCAGATAACGACCCAGAGGAGAGAAGGAAGCAACGCATGTGCATGCGGTGGGAGAGAATGACCCGACGTTGTGTTGACCGATCCAGTGGCTACGCAGGACGGATCCAAGCCGGATGACGCGGAGGAGTGACCATGATTTATAAGTCAAATTGATCACTTGCTTTGATATGTAAAGCCTCTTATCTTATTCCTCCATTGCAACTAACGTCATGTCGCCGAATCAATTCTCAGTGGCCAGTAGCGACAGTGAAGAGGCAATGTTGGTAATCATTTATAAATTTTGATCAATCATCATGGTAAAATCTCATAGGTGCTACCTATATAAATAGCTATCAGAGACATACCTCCTCTTCTTTGTAACTTGTACACGATCTCAAAGGGTTGGCGTGGCCGCATGGGAGGCAGCGGTGTGGTTTTCTCTGGCAGTCATGTACTCTTCCGACTCAGGCTGCTGTAACTCTAACGGCGGCGCCATGAACTCACGCAGAGCCCAGAGGGATATATGAATATCAATCGCCAAGCAGGAGGCGATCTGTTCCATCGCTTTGGTGTCTGTTTGCTATGGTTTTGTACGTTAGTACTCCCGTGGATTAAGGAAGGAAATCAGGAGATTTTTATTCATAACTATCCCTAATTATTCCCATACAATAACTGCTATACGTGTTTGTCGATGGTGCCTTTGCTGTTAAGGAAAGAAATTAGAAATAAATAGTACCCTATTTTAAGGATCATAGATTAAAGAAGGAAATCGCGAATTAAAGAAGGAAATCGTAGCAAAAAGAAAATCAAGTACAATACGTAACACTTCAGCATATGGGGGTGCCAGATGCTGTTAAGGAAGCGAATCAACCTGTGGTTGAGTTGGTTAGCTGGACAGTGGTATCCCCAACCCATCAGGGTTCAAATCCTGGTGAATCTCAAGATGATATGCCGGCTCAGTCTCTCGGAGATGTTCATAGGGGTAGGGTGTGCGTGTGTGCGTTCATAGGGGTGAGTGTATGCGCGTGTATATGAAAGCTTGTGTCTGTACTGATGCTCAAAAAAGATGCTGTTAAGGAAGGAAATTAGGAATAAACAATACCCTATTTTAAGGATAGTAGACTGAGGGCTCATTCGATTCAAAGGAAATCAAAATGTAGGAATTAAAAGTAGTATAGGAATTTGATAGGACGACACTTGCCATCCTAAGGAATTGACTTGCCTCGTTTCTATGAGCAAAATGAGATTAGGAAATCATAGCTTTCCGCAACCTAACCCATTTTGGCTCCATATAGCATTTGTGGTTCCTTGAGTTGTGACTTGAGTCTCCTAAGGTGTTTCAGCTACTTAGGGACGGTTGCTTCTTCATCAACCACCACCACCACTTTCGCATTGCCATCTGCGGCACCACCACCGCATTTCCGCTACCACCATTTGACATTTGAGATTTTAAGTTCGCGGTTTTTTTGTTTCCTAAGGTGTTTCGGCTACTTAGGAATGGTTCGACTTCGACATCACTGCCACTCATCATCGCCCCAGTCTCGATATCGACAATGACCATTTCATCATTTTGACACCATCATCCATCCTTACTTACAAACGACAAACCACGAACGGTAACCTCGATGACACCATTGTACATATTCCTTGCCATTGCATTGATCGCCCCGAGCCTATTGCGTACCTTACCTATCGAGACTAGCAAGTTGAGAATTCCCGGGCCATGCAATTTGTGCACCTTAGTGATACGCTTACGCTGCATAGCTAGTTTTATCATTGTGCCATAACTCTCTCCGGTGCATATCTTACATACTTGTCTCATATCATACTTGGCTCGAGCATCAAAGCATACAAAAAAGAGAGCAAAAAGCTTTTAAGCAAAAGAGGAGATACAAAAGAGCTTGTAAGCAATAGAAATAGCATTGAGCCATTTTGCATAGTACATACACTTGGAGCATACATACATAACATACTTGGGACTGAAGACAGCACATTTACTCTCATAGGTTGGTGCACAAGCGTACCTTGCCCATTTGGGCAATCAAGCTATTGTCTCTCTAGCATCCGTGCAACAAGAGCCTTTTCCCGTGGTCCGTGGTACCACATTTTGTGCTCATTCCTTGGTTGCGCGGATCCATCTATCTATCCATGTGTGTGTTTCTTGTGTCACCATAGCTATTGATGTATTTGCTTTACATTGCAATTTTGTGAATCTTCCTCATCATTTTCGATATCTTGGACTAGCATTTGCTTGAATTTTGTGCCACTTATCCAAACCAAGCAACTCGATAAGCTTTACTTTGTAGGCGTGAGTGAACAAGTCCGGTACCTATTCCACTATTATCTCATTTCACATTGAGTGAGATGGGATACATCCTCAACTTTGGGAAAAGGTATCTTGGTATTGTTTATCTTATTTCCAACTCACCTCTACTCGAGTCTTGTGATGGATAGGCAAAGCACAACATCTTCATTCCACGACCACCTCGAGAGACTCACCATCGACATAAGACAGTCCGAAGCAAGGGAAAGGGACTACCTCGACGACAAGTTGGACACACACATGGATGACATCCGACACATGTTAGCCAACTACAATTCTTTGACGTGGCTTAGATCTACGTTGGTATTTCCCCAAAGTGGAAGGGATGATGCAACATAGCTACGACAAGTATTTCCCTCAGTTATTTGAACAGAATAGATTTTTTAGTAATGTAGGGGCAAAACAACCAAATACCATTATAAATTTAGTATTAATTTAGGTTATTTGAATAGAATAGAATAGAAAAAAAATTAGTAATGGTTTCTATGGTTCAAGAAGTAGACAGTAGGTAAAAAAACCAGGGCATTTTTCTAGGGTTTAGGGTTTCAGTGAACCCTAAAATGAGGATAATAATATTTTTGTTTATATTTTTTTTTGCAGAAATCAAGGACCCTGCATCATCCCCGCCGTAGTTCCTGTCACCAACCTCCTTCGACCTCGAGGTGAGACCAGCCAAATCCCCATGACTACGATGATGTAGATGTTTTGATACATGTAGTAGAGTAGTAGATGAGTAGTCGTGACAATTTCCATGGAACAGAAAATTTTCAATGTAGGTCTTTCAAATATGATGGAGATTTAGACATGTGATATGTAGTGTTGTGTGCTACAAGTGCATGCCCAAGTGGCCTATGTTTGCAGGGAACACCTCAGAGTGGCCTATGTTTTGCTAGTGTTGATTAATTTCCATTCCGGCAAATTTCAGGCGGTCGATATTAAAGGAAATATGCCCGAGAGGAAATAATAAAGTTGTTATTTTATATTTCCTTATATCATGATAAATGTTTATTATTCATGCTAGAATTGTATTAACCGGAAATTAACCGGAAACTTGATACATGTGTGGATACGTAGACAAAACACCGCGTCTCTAGTAAGCCTCTACTAGACTAGCTCGTTAATTAAAGATGGTTAAGTTTCCTAACCATAGACATGTGTTGTCATTTGATGAACGGGATCACATCATTAGGAGAATGATGTGATGGACAAGACCCATCCGTTAGCTTAGCATAATGAAAGTTCAGTTTCATTTCTATAGCTTTCTTTATGTCATATACATATTCCTTTGACTATGAGATTATGCAACTCCTAGATACCGGAGGAATACCTTGTGTGCTATCAAACATCACAATGTAACTGGGTGATTATAAAGAAGATCTACAGGTATCTCAGAAGGTGTTTTTTGGGTTGGCATAGATCGAGATTAGGATTTGTCACTCCGAGTATCGGAGAGGTATCTCTGGGCCCTCTCAGTAATACATATCATGATAAGCCTTGCAAGCAATGTGACTAATGAGTTAGTTGCGGGATGATGCATTACGGAATGAGTAAAGAGACTTGCCGGTAACGAGATTGAACTAGGTATGAAGATACCGACGATCGAATCTCGGGCAAGTAACATACCGATGACAAAGGGAATGACGTATGTTGTCATTGCTGTTTGACCGATAAAGATCTTCGTAGAATATGTAGGAACCAATATGAGCATCCAGGTTCCGCTGTTGGTTATTGATCAGAGATGTGTCTTGATCATGTCTACATAGTTCTCGAACCCGTAGGGTCCGCACGCTTAACATTTTGATGATGATTTTGTATTATATGATTTATGTGATTTGGTGACCGAATGTTGTTTGGAGCCCCGGATGAGATCACGGACATGACGAGGAGTCTCGAAATGGTCAAGAGGTAAAGATTCATATATAGTATGATAGTATTCGGACGCCGGAAGTGTTCTGGGGGTACCGGGTACGTATCGGGTCACTGGAAGGGGTTTCGGGCACCCCCCGGCAAAGATATGGGCCTTATTGGGCCAAGGGCGGGACAGACCAGCCCCTATGGGGCTAGTGCGCCCCCATATGGGCCGGCCTAAGTGGAGAAAGGAAAAGCGGAGGAGGAAAGGAAACAGAGGGAATAGGATCCCCCTTCCTTTCCTCTCTCCCCTCTTTCCTTCCCCCCTCCGGAGATAAGGAAAGGGGGAGGCCGAATTGGAGGAGGCCCCCAAGTAGGATTCCTCCTACTTGGGGCACCCCATGGCTGTCCCCCTCCCCCTCCCACCTATGTATATGTGGGGAGGGGGCCCCTAGAACACACAACAAACATTGTTAGCCGTGTGTGGCGCCCCCCTCCACAGTTTACGCCTCCGGTCATATTCACGTAGTGCTTAGGCGAAGCCCTGCGTGGATCACTTCACCATCACCGTCACCACGCCGTCGTGCTGACAGAACTCTCCCTCGACACTTTGCTGGATCAAGAGTTCGAGGGACGTCATCAAGCTGAACATGTGCAGAACTCGGAGGTGCCGTACGTTCGGTACTTGATCGGTTGAATCGAGAAGACGTTTGACTACATCAACCACGTTAAACTAACGCTTCCGCTTTCGGTCTATGAGGGTACGTGGACACACTCTCCCCCTCTCGTTGCTATGCATCTCCTAGATATATCTTGCGTGATCATAGGATTTTTTTTGAAATTGCATGCTACGTTCCCCAACAGTGGCATCCGAGCCAGGTCTATGCGTAGATGATATGCACGAGTAGAACACAAAGAGTTGTGGGCGGTGATAGTCATACTGCTTACCACCAACATCTTATTTTGATTCGACGGCATTGTTGGATGAAGTGGCCTGGACCAACCTTATATGACCCCATTCATGAGACCGGTTCTGTTGTGGTTTTGTCACGGCAGATGTCCTAGAGAAAGGACTTAGTCGTGGAGCCATCACGACTGGTTAGCTTGAAGGGGTTAAAGTGGACACAAGGACGCAAGAGAGTTTATACTAGTTCGGCCCCTTCGATGAAGGTAAAAGCCTACGTCTAGTTGTGATGGAATTGACGGGGTTTTGATGACTAGGGAGCAAACAAGCTTCGCCTATGTCTCGAGTTGTTGTCTGTTGTCCTTGAACCGCCACCGGGTCGTCCCCTTATATACACGGGTGACTCTCGTCGGCTTACGGAGTCCCAATACCAGCTCATAGATGTGCCCGGTTTGGTCTCTTCTTATTCCTAACTTACAATACAGGTTAACTACTAACGCCGGTTTACGGCTGCAGGCCTTGAGCCGACCATGGGCCTTAAGCCCTCCTCTGTCTTCTTGGGCTTTAACTTACTTAACTACTGACGAATTTAACCCGGCCCAGATAGGCCGGTTTACGCCCAGTAGTAATATCCCCAACATTAGGCCCCAGATTTATTTGAACGGGTTCATGTCAATCCTTTAATAAAAGCTTCATCATCAACATCTTCTTATAAATTGGTAAACCGCCATGATGTCATCTTCTCTGATTGCTGTAAACCGGAGTGACGTCACCTGTCATAACAAAGCTATCCATTATGCTTCTTTGTTTAATAGATCGGCGGAAATCAAGGCGACAACTCCGTTTTGTGGCCCCTTGATTGTCGCGCCTGACTCATGTTCTTTCGCCTTATAAATAGGACCGAAGGGTCATTTCTTTTCTCCTTCCGTGCCTTCTTCATCTTCCTCGCGTCGCCAGCCTCGGAGCTCCGCCGCCGCCGTCGACCTCTGCCTCATCCTTGGCCGCTGCATCAACCTGAGCACACCAGAACATCGCGGCAACCTTCCGCATCTTCCTCAGCTCCGGTAAATCTTCTATCTTTTCCCCCACAGATCTGGCCTAGGGTTTCGCAGTTCTTCAGTGTTCATCGTCTGCCTCTTGCTCATACAATAGATCTTTAGATGAATCCGCAAATCTTTATTCTGTGCAATGATAGTTGTTTGACCTTCACCTTTACTTATGCATCTCAAACCATGGGTCTATATGAACGTTTTGCTCATTGGTTCGGTACTGCTCCTTTGAACCTCTAAGTATTTATCTCTTCTTTGAACTTGCTTCAGATCCAATGCTGTAAAGAAATCTTGTGAAACCTGTTTGTGCGTACTTGTCCATCTGCAATCTCAGCTTTTCAATGCTTAGATCAGGCGGTTTAACCTTATAGAAAATTTTCCAAACCGGTATATGCCATTAGTCCCCTTGTTGAACCGCCAGATGTTGGTTGCTTCATGAAACTCTGGTTCAGATAATTCTGTCTCCGGTTTAACAGTGCCCATACCAACGTACCTTGATCAAATGCATTTTTGAACCGGGATCTTCTACCTTGTAGATTCCATCATGGCCAAGCAAGTATATGAGTGCAATTGGGTTCCTTCTCGCGTCATAGAGGATCAACTCGACGATTTAGTCCTGATTGGCGCTTTAGGCAGCAAAGATACCATCCATTGGAGGGCTCCTGGCAAAGAATGCCCTCCCACACCTCGAGAAGGAGAGGTTGTTGTTTTCGTAGATCACTTAGCCCGGGGCTTTAAGCCTCCCAGTTCTAAATTTTACCGGGATGTTTTAGCCGATTTCCAACTCCATCCGCAAGACACTAGCCCCAACTCTGTTACAAATATGTGCCACTTCCAAGTGCTCTGTGAGGTGTTCTTTCAAGAGGAGCCCATAGTGGAATTGTTCAGAGACCTTTTCCATCTAAACCGCCGTACTGAGTTTACTGATGGCTCTAATACGGAGTTGGGTGGCATGGCGATTCAGAAAAGGAAAGAGGTCACATACCCTCACGCCAAGTGCACAGTCACCCCAAGGAGTGGAAATCAGACATGGTTCTACTGCAAAGACACCTCCCCTGCTGGTGAGAATCCCTTGCCTGGCTTTCGTCCGGAGCGGCTCAGCAATACACACCCTTTTCCTCAAAGATTGACTGCCCAGGAGAGAAGCAAATATGCTCCCTAGCTGTCAAAGCTCAGAGCCTTTATGGCCAACGGTTTAACAGGGGTTGATCTCGCTCGCTGTTGGATATCATGGAGCATACTGCCCCTTAGTCAGCGCTCCGGTTTGATGTGCGAGTCTACTGACAGTGTTGATGACCCACTGCGACATTCAAAACTCCAGCTCTCCGATGAAGAAATCACAGAGGCTGTGCATAAGATACTGAATGAACCGGAACACGTCTGCGCTAGAACCGGCCTGCTTCCCTTCTGTGCCACCAATAAACCGCCAGCTGTAAGACTTTGATTTTTCTCTTTGCTGAATCTGTTATTGATATGTATGGTCATTGTTTTTAATATCAGTGTTTGCATAATCAGGGCAATAATCTGTTTTGGAGCAAAAAACTGCCGCAGGAGAAACCAGAAAAACCAGACAAACCGGAAAGAGCAACCCGGCAAAAGACTAAAGCTGTGAAGAAGACTGCCCACAGGAAAAGAACCACTGCATCTTCTAATCCGGCCGCTGATGATGATGTGGATAATCCGGACTTTGAGGTAGAACTTGACTCACTTGGTTTATTTTTCATGCGTCTTATTGATGATGATATTTGTCAGGATGATGTCGAAGCCAGCCACGCGGATGTTGCAGAGGTAATTATTCTCTCTTCCGATTCAGAAACTTTGCCTTCACAAAAAATCCGCCAGGCAAACCGGAAAGTGAAATTTTCTCATCCTCTTGCTTATTTGGATCCTAAATTTCTTACAAAGACCCAACAACACGAAGCTCGTCGCACAACCCGGAACAGCGGCCAGGTAGTTACCTCCGCCGGTTTACCAAATAGTCCGGTTCGGAAGCGCCATTCAAAGGTCTCTAATTTTCTTGTCAGTGCTTGTCCTAAAGCGGGCTGATTTCGTCAACCTCTTAATCCATCTGACTCCGATTATCAGGTTACTTCCCACTCATCTTCTGGCGAGTCCTCGGCTACTCAGCTCCCACCGCTTAAAACGGTGTTTGGGTAAGCTATACTTATTGTGATGTTTGCAGTACATCGCCTTAGAACATATGCTGTATTTGATTTTATTATTCTTCTCAGGGCCAAACCTAGGCCAAGCAAGAAAGCCTGCCTGGACAAAGCGGCCGAAGAAGATGTCGTTCTTGAAGCAGACAAGACACCCAATGCTGAAGCGGCTATTCCTGAGGATATTCCCAACGATCCACCACAGCAAGATGATGATCTTATTGCTGAAGAGAGACCTACTGATACCTCAGGTCCTATCCATCAGCCCACAGGTTCCATCCGGATTGAAAGCTCCACCAGTCCAGCAAAACCTACTGACAAGCCAACAACTCCAGTGCAAACCGGCGGTACCAAGGATGATGAGGTTGTTATTACTGGCACTGGCCATACTGAGCCAAGCAATCCTGTCGCTTTATCCAAACATTCTGCCAAGGAAGAATTTGCTGCCTTTGGCAAAGGCAAGTGGAACGCTGATCTGACGACTTACGCTGCTCTGAACGCCCAAGATATCCATTCCGGCTATCTGAACCGGCTGTATACCAGCCGTGACTACGAAGCCGGTCTGGTTAATATGATGAAAGATAAATATGAGGTAACTTCCATATGCTCCTTCCTGCTTATATGCTTCCATTCTTGCTGACTCTCCTAGCCCCCAAGGGCCAGTTTGAAATATTCTTTCAAACCGGGACTTAATAATATAAATGTTGATGCTTTGAAATTTGCTGATGTAGCCCCCAAGGGCCGGTTCAACTTAGCGTAGTTAAACCGGTACTTTAAGTAATTGAAACTGTCGCATCAGAATATATATGATCAAATAGCCATTAGCCCCCAAGTGCCAAGTTGAATACTTGTATTGATCTTGGGACTTTGTAAACAATTGAAAGATGAAGATCGAATATGCATTATCCCCAAGTGCTAAGAGCATAACTTGTTATGTGGTTGGTACTTGAATCCTTCTACCGATTTGTTGAAACATATATCTGTATGCATGCAGGCGGAGCTGAAGACGAAAGAAAACCAAGTCATCGATCTTCAAGAAAACCTGAAAACCCAACAGGCTGAAACCTCCAAAGCAAAAGAGGAATTGGCCAGTGCTTTAAGCACCATGGAACAACTTAAGGAGAACTTCAAGAAGAAACGGGCGGATTGGGCCACTGAAAAGTCCGCTTTGATCAAACGAGCAGAGGATGCCGAGGCTGCACTAAAACTAGTGACGGATGAACTGACCAGCATAAAGCGGCACGTTCATGCCATGACCATTGCTATCTTTGGTAAGCCAGCTTGCCTTCTGAATTGGCTCTGCCTTCTTACAGAGTCACCGGTTTATTAACCCTTTATGGTATTTCAGGGACACGCATTGGTCACTTGGGGTCAGATGTGCGGAAGAAATTGAAAGCCGCATATACATTGGTTGAACAATTGTATACTGGTGCCCAGCGGATCATCTGTACCGCGTCTCATAACAAACCGGCGCCCACTTTGATTCAAGATACTCTGATGAAACTGTCAGTGCTTCCTGCCCGGGTTGAAGAGCTGAAGAAATTTGCTGCTCGAACCGGTGCAATCAATGCCTTAATCCGGGCAAAAGCCTGGGTGCCGGATTTTGATCCTATTGAAGCGGCTCAGGGCTATCCCAGCTTGAAGGAAGATGGGTCAGAATTTGGTGAAGCGGATCCGCGAGCAATAAACCGGGAGGTACGTCCACTAGCTTGTCAGTTGGCTGAGGAAGCATACTTGTCTCATTATCAAGCGCAATATGACAGTCAGAACAAGCAAATAGCTGCACCAATCCATGAATCGGAAAATCTAATCCCTCCAATCCGTAAGCATACTTACGCTCCCGATATTGACCCGTCATTGCTGATCCATGATGAAGCTGTTTTTCAAGCATTAATGGGAATCAACTGGACAACTGTGGATTTCCAGCCACTAGGTAGAGAAACGAAAGCTAAAGCGGCGCAGGATGACCCACAACCATCAGGCCAGGCTGGTGACCAAGCTTGAACCGGAAGCCGGTTTTAAAACTGCCTCTCCTTTGTGAAAAACAATTATATTATTATGGGCACCATGTTGCCTTGTAATAGGCTAGCTGATACCTTTGATGTTGATATGCCTTCGTGCATAACTTGTTCTTCCTGTGGTAATGAACTTTCCAAAACACTTTCTGAAATGAGAAATTCGTCAAGTGCCACCGCGGTTGTACCGTCAGGCGGAATATGATGTCTGTATATATGAAATCAAAACATCCAAAACAAAATTTTAAGTATATGATCAAATTTTTGAGATACATAATACCTGCCATCGTTGAGTATGAAGTTGGCTTGGCCAATCTTGAAGCGGAATTTTGCAAACCCACACTGTTGGAGGAGATAACAGCTCCTGTATATATATATGACGCTGGTTTACCATGTAAACCGTGCCAGGTTATAATAAACACCGTGTTACTCCATAAGAGGATGTTAACGACAAGGATCAAACCGGAAAAATAGTCTCCGGATTGACGTGAACTGTGTTCCGTCAATTGATTGGTTAAAAAACTTTGTTGGTTTAAAAAACACAATGAAAAGCAAAAACCCCCCTTCAAAAAAAAGTGTGAAGCAAAAACAACGACAAAACCGTTTGCCAAAAAAGGTTTATTTAAGCTGATCAAGTGGCGTTACCATGGCCAAACACGACCAAGCTCCCGTTAGGTGTAACTATGGTTCTAGTCAGCCAGGTCCCCAAATGAAACCGTGGCATTTATCCCGACCAAATGGCATGGTCATGGTTCGGGTTCGACCAAGCCCCCAAGTGATTCTGTGGCCTTAGGCCGATCAAGAGGCATGACTGGTTCAGACATGACCAAGTCCCCAAGTGATCTGGTGGCTCTCGCCTATCAAGAGGCATGGTATTGGTTCGGACACGACCAATCCTCCAAGTGATATAACACGATGCTTTTAGCAAAGCGAACTCAAGGGGTAAACCGGAAGCCGCTGTAAAACAACTCCATGTAACCACACATGATGTAAAAGAACAGATACCCCGCTTTAGCTGAGGTTCCGGTTTATTATAGTTAATATATACATCGCTGTAATATGTACATAAGTAGAACCAATGGCTCAGGTATAATAAGGCCGAAGATGAGCTATGTTCCACGGCCTGTTGGTCTCCTCCTCTGATGTACGTGAGTCCTTATGTTCTCGAATATCGATCAGATAGTATGACCCATTGTGCAGATTCTTGCTGACCACGAAAGGCCCCTCCCAAGGTGGGGATAACTTATGCATACCAGTCTGATCTTGGATGAGCCAAAGCACCAAATCTCCCTCCTGAAAGGTTCTGGTTCTGACCCAGCGACTGTGATAACGACGAAGATCCTGCTGGTAAATCGCTGATCGGGCGGCTGCGATGTCACGCTCTTCATCCAACCGGTCCAAAGCATCCTGCCGTGCTGTCTCGTTGTCCGCTTCAATATAAGCCATTACACGAGGTGAATCATGATGGATATCACTGGGGAGAACCGCCTCCGCTCCATAAACCATGAAGAACGGTGTATACCCTGTTGATCTATTGGGCGTTGTATTGATGCTCCATAGCACAGATGGTAATTCTTCTACCCAACAACCTGGCGTTCTCTATAAAGGAACCACGAGCCGGGGCTTGATGCCTCTCAGGATCTCTTGATTAGCTCTTTCTGCTTGACCATTGGACTGTGGATGTGCCACTGATGAAACGTCGAGCCGGATGTGCTCCAGTTTGCAGAACTCCTTCATAGCACCTTTGAACAAATTGGTACCATTATTTGTGATAATACTGTGCGGAAAGCCAAACCAGAAAATCACCTTTTTGATGAACTGAACCGCCATGGCCGCATCACACTTGCTAACAGGTTCTGCCTCCACCCACTTTGTAAACTTGTCTACCGCCACCAGGAGGTGGGTCTTCTTATCTTCGGACCTTTTGAAAGGCCCAACCATATCCAGCCCCCAAGTCGCAAATGGCCAAGTAATTGGAATCATTCTCAATTCTTGAGCCGGTACACGAGCACGCTTTGAAAACCTTTGGCAACCATCACATCGTCTGACCAGATCCTCCGCATCAGCATGAGCAGTTAACCAATAAAAACCATGGCGAAACGCTTTAGCCACCAGAGACTTTGAACCGGCATGGTGACCACAATCTTCTTCGTGGATCTCACGCAAAATTTCATGGCCTTCTTCAGGAGACACGCAGCATTGAAAAGCTCCTGATATACTGCAATGATGCAACTCGCCGTTGATGATAGCCATGGACTTGGATCGCCGGATTATCTGCCGGGCTAGAATCTTATCCTCTGGCAACTCACCCCGGTTCTTGTACGCCAGGTAAGGAAGCGTCCAATCTGGAATAACATGAAGAGCCGCCACCAATTGAGCCTCCGGATCAGGAATAGCCAAATCCTCTTCACCAGGGATCTTGACCGACAGGTTGTGCAGCACATCCAGAAAAACATTGGGCGGGACCGGTTTGCGCTGAGAGCCCAGCCGGCTTAAAGCGTCTGCCTCTTCATTTTTCCGCCGATCCACGTGGTCCACCTGATAGCCTTTGAAATAACCTGCGACAGTATCCACCTCACGACGATATGCTGCCATGAGTGGGTCCTTGGAGTCCCAAGTGCCAGACACTTGCTGAGCCACAAGGTCCGAGTCACCGAAGCACTTAACTCGACTTAGATTTATCTCCTTAGCCATCCGAAGACCATGGAGCAAGACTTCATACTCAGCTGCATTGTTAGTACAAGGGAACATTAAACGGAGAACATAACAAAACTTATCACCTCGTGGGGAAGTTAATACGACTCCAGCCCCCGAGCCTTCCAGCTGCCTGGATCCGTCAAAATGGATGGTCCAATATGTATGATCCGGCTTTTCTTCAGGTGCTTGCATTTCCATCCAACCATTGATGAAATCAACAAGTGCTTGAGACTTAACCGCTGTCCGAGGCACATACTTCAAACCGTACGGCCCCAGCTCTACGGCCCACTTTGCAATCCGGCCAGTTGCTTCCTGGTTCTGGATGATATCTCCCAAAGGAGCAGAACTGACCACCGTAATTGAGTGCCCTTGGAAATATTGTTTAAGCTTCTGGCTTGCCATAAAAACTCCATACACCAGCTTCTGACAATGCGGATACCTTTGCTTGGACTCAATGAGCACCTCGCTGATATAATAGACCGGACGTTGAACCGGATGCTCCTTACCTGCCTCCTTTCGCTCCACCACAATAGCTACGCTGACCGCCCGAACATTAACAACAACATATAGCAGTAACGGCTCCTTGTCAATGGGAGCGGCGAGCACAGGCGGATTGGCCAATTGCCGCTTTAAGTCCTCAAATGCTTCATCAGCAGCAGAACTCCAGACAAACTGATCCGTCTTTTTCAACATCTGATACAAAGGGTTTGCCTTCTCACCCAGGCAACTGATAAACCGGCTTAGCGCAGCAATCCGGCCTGCCAGGCGTTGAACATCATTGATACACTTCGGTTTAGCCAGGGAGGTGATAGCCATGATCTTCTCCGGATTAGCCTCAATTCCCCTGTTGGACACTAGAAAACCCAATAGCTTGCTGCCGGTACACCAAAGACACACTTGTCCGGATTAAGCATCATCTTGAATGTTCTTAGGTTATCAAAGGTTTCCTTCAAATCATCAATCAGAGTCTCCTTCTCCTTGGATTTAACCACGATATCATCCACGTAAGCATGTACATTACGGCCAATCTGCTTGTGAAGACAATTTTGTACACACCGTTGGTAAGTTGCCTGGGCACTCTTGAGCCCGAAGGGCATAGACACATAGCAGAAGGCTCCAAAGGGAGTTATAAATGCTGTCTTCTCCTGGTCCTTAACTGCCATTTTGATATGATGATAGCCAGAGTACGCATCCAAAAAACTTAAACGCTCACAACCCGCTGTAGCATCAATAATTTGATCAATACGGGGGAGGGCAAAAGGATCTGCTGGACAAGCTTTATTAAGATCTGTGTAATCCACACACATGCGCCAGGTGCCGTTTTTCTTGAGGACCAGCACCGGATTGGCAAGCCACTCAGGGTGAAAAACTTCAACAATAAAGCCACCTGCTAAGAGCCTGGCTACCTCTTCTCCAATCGCCTTGCGTCTTTCTTCGTTAAACCGGCGGAGGAACTGTTTCAACGGTTTATATTTAGGATCCACATTAAGTGTGTGCTCAGCGAGTTGCCTCGGTACACCTGGCATGTCGGAGGGCTTCCATGCAAAAATGTCCCGATTCTCACGAATGAACTCGATGAGCGCGCTTTCCTATTTCAGATCCAAGTTGGCACTGATGCTGAACTGCTTGGACGAATCGCCAGGTACGAAGTCAACAAGCTTAGTTTCTACTGCCAATATGAACTTCAGGGCCGGATCATGCTCCGTAGTTGGCTTCTTCAACGGAGTCATGTCTGCCGGATCAACATTGTCTTTATAGTACTTCAACTCCTCGGTGGCACAAACCGACTCTGCATAAGCCGCATCTCCTTCCTCGCATTCCAAAGCGATTTTGCGGCTTCCGTGAACCGTTATTGTCCCCTTGTGACCCGGCATCTTGAGCTGCAAATACACATAACAGGGCCGAGCCATAAACTTGGCGTAGGCCGGTCGCCCAAACAGGGCATGATATGGACTTTGGATTTTCACCACTTCAAACGTCAATGTCTCCGACCTGGAATCATGATCATCCCCAAAGGCCACTTCCAGAGCTATCTTACCCACGGGATATGCTGATCTGCCAGGAACTACACCGTGGAATACTGTATTAGACGGTTTGAGATTCTTATCTATTAGTCCCATACGACGGAAGGTCTCATAGTACAGGATGTTAATGCTGCTCCCTCCATCCATGAGCACCTTGGTGAACTTATAACCTCCCACCTGAGGCGCCACCACCAGAGCCAACTGACCCGGATTATCGACCTGGGGTGGGTGATCCTCTCTGCTCCATATGATTGGCTGTTCAGACCAACGTAGATAACGGGGTATGGCCGGTTCAACAGAGTTGACTGCCCGCCTCTGAACCTTCCGGTCTCGCTTGTCCAAGCTAGTGGTGAAGACATGGTACTGCCCACTACTCAACTGCTTTGGGTTGCTCTGGTAATCTGACTGTTGCTGCTGTTGGTTGTAACCACCCTGGTTGTTCTGACTATTTTGACCATTATGTCCGCCCGGATTACCATTAAATTCTGAACCGGAACTTCCTCCACCGTAACCCGGCCCGGATCCTGAGCCACCGCCAGATTCGTGATCATACCGGAAATTATTAGAATTCTTGAACTCCTGCATAATAAAGCAATCCTTCCAAAGGTGGTTTGCTGGCGCCTCCTTCGTCCCATGTCTTGGATAGGGCTGGCTTAGCAGATAGTTTAGGCGGTTTGGGTTAGGGTTGGGTGCTCCATTACGATTTTTCGGCCTACCCTTGCATCGCTGGCCATTGTCCTGTGCGTTGGCATTAGCCACAAAGTCCATGTTACCATCCGCTTTACGCTTGCCTCCTCCGCCATTGCCTACCCAGTGATGCTGCTGACCTTTGGAGCTGCTGTTCTTCTTCCCTTTCCCTGTCTTGTCATCATCAGATTCGGGATCCTTGGTACTATCGGAATCAGCATATTTCACCAAAGCGGCCATGAGGGTCCCCATGTCGGTGGAATGACGCTTCATCCGTCCCAATTTCAACTTCAGGGGCCCAAACCGGCAGTTGCCTTCTAGGGTTAATACTGCGATGTCAGCGTTGATGCGGTCTGAGGAGTGCAACACTTGTGAAACCCGGTGCACCCAATGAGTCGTTGATTCTCCTTCCTCCTGGACGCATGCAGCTAAGTCCACTATCGACATAGATTGTTTACAGGTATCCTTGAAATTGCTGATAAACCGGGCTCGTAATTGGGCCCATGAACTGATAGAATTAGCTGGCAAGCTTTTTAACCAAGTACGGGCCGTTCCTTCAAGCATCATGGTGTAGTATTTCACACACGCCGTGTCATCCACATCAAGCATCTCCATGGCCATCTCATAGCTCTCCACCCATGTCTCTGGAGGTTGATCCGCCGTGTAGTTTGGTACCTTGCGTGGGCCTTTGAAATCCTTGGGCAGGCGCACGTTGCGTAAAGCGGGGATAAGGAAAGGCACCCCCAAAGAACTAGAAGTAACACCAGGTTCGATCGAGATGGTTGGACGAACCGGCGTGAGCTGCCGAGCCTGATGCTGTGTGGCTAACTCGGCCTCCCTGCACGCTCGGGCCCGGTTCACCACTTCCTGAGCGTCATCAGCACCACCCGTCGGGTTGTTGCCACGGGGTGCTCCACATCGTTCATTACTCGACACTGCTGGTTCATCCATATGTCGGCTATAGCTCCGGCTAGGACGGGGGGTTGAGTGGATCCGGTCGCGGCTGTGCGAGTACGCTTCCTGTTGGGCCAAAGCTGTCCTCAGAAGTTCCTTGACCCGTCGCGTCTCTAGTGCCTGCGGCGAGTCACCTTCAATTGGAATGGCCTCCAGCCATGCAGCAGCGGCAACAAGATTGTCCATTGGGTTGGAGTAGTGACCCGGAGGTGTTAAAGCATCCTGAGGTATAACAGTGTTTTGACGAGGCGGGTCCATCTGACGAGGCTGAACCAGTGCACCGGTCCCAGGGGCTTCTGCCCGGTCCCCCTCCAGCGGATTGCCGGCTCTTGGTCCTGGAGTGTTGAAAAGGTCTCTGGCCTCGAAAACCGGAGGTAAGAGGGATCGGTGCTTCCTCCTCATGACTTCATGCGACGCGCTCTGGTCCAACATAAGCCCGTAGGCCTGTGCGTCTAAAGCGGCCTGCTCTGCGGCCATCCTGGTGTCCTCAGCCGCCAGATCCGCCTTGGCCTGGGTGATCTGTTCCTTTACCTTTGCAATCTCCATGTTGTGAACGTCCTGATCTGGCGGATTAACTTCCGCCATAAGCACAGCCAACGCATCAAATAGTTCTGATAGAACCTAAGCCGGCGGGCGCACAGGGCCTCCTGCCCCGGCAGCCGTCGCCGCTGCTGAACCGGAGATCGTTGCCGCAGCTATCGAAGAATGAAGCGCTGCTTGTGTTCCAGCCATGAATATTCCAACCCGGTTGGGCAGATCAGAGGGGTCCAGAATACTGTCGCCATCGGAACAGCTCCCAATCCGGCCATCTTGTAGCTGATAAAGAGATTCGGTTTCTCCGGTCGAAGATTCGTCACCGGAACAAACGACAGTCGCCCCGCGAAATTCTGATCCGTCCTCATAACTTCCTCCATGGATGACTCCCACGAAGGCATGCTTCATGGCCGGTTTAACCCGGGTGGATTGCGCACGCTGAGCCGTCTCGACGAGGTCGGTGTAGATGTCCGGCTCAGGGCCCGGTTCACCGATCTTGCCAATGAAAACGTGAATGCTACCGAAGGGGACCCGGTACCCGTACTCAATTGAGCTGGCCTCGGGGCCCCAGCCTGCGTCGTCGATGTAGAGCTTGCCGCGACGACTCTTAGTCATCCGGCCTACAGCGTAGCCCTCGAGTCCTTCAAAGAGGCCCTCCAAGAACCGGAAACCATCGTGCGATAGTCCCATGGTGGGCGCCAACTATCGTGGTTTTGTCACGGCAGATGTTCTAGAGAAAGGACTTAGTCGTGGAGCCATCGCGACTGGTTAGCTTGAAGGGGTTAAAGCGGACACAAGGACGCAAGAGAGTTTATACTAGTTCGGCCCCTTCGATGAAGGTAAAAGCCTACATCTAGTTGTGATGGAATTGATGGGGTTTTGATGACTAGGGAGCAAACAAGCTTCGCCTATGTCTTGAGTTGTTGTCTGTTGTCCTTGAACCGCCGCCTGGTCGTCCCCTTATATACACGGGTGACTCTCGTCGGCTTACGGAGTCCCAATACCGGCTCATAGATGTGTCCGGTTTGGTCTCTTCTTATTCCTAACTTACAATACAGGTTAACTACTAACGCCGGTTTACGGCTGCAGGCCTTGAGCCGACCATGGGCCTTAAGCCCTCCTCTGTCTTCTTGGGCTTTAACTTACTTAACTACTAACGAAGTTAACCCGGCCCAGATAGGCCGGTTTACGCCCAGTAGTAATATCCCCAACAGGTTCCATCGACATACATGCAACTAGTTTTGCATAAAGGTGGCTGGCGGGTGTCTATTTCTCCAACTTTAGTTGAATCGAATTTGACTACGGCCGGTCCTTGTTGAAGGTTAAAACAAAAAACTCGATAAATCACCATTGTGGTTTTGATGCATAGGTAAGAACAGTTCTTGCTAGAAGCCCGTAGCAGCCACGTAAAACTGGCAACAACAAAGTAGAGGACGTCTAACTTGTTTTTGCAGGGCATGTTGTGATGTGATATGGTCAAGACATGATGTGATATACGTTGTTGTATGACATGATCATGTTTTTTAAAAGTTATCGGCAACTGGCAGGAGCCTTATGGTTGTCGTTTTATTGTATGAAATGCAAACACCATGTAATTGCTTTACTTTATCACTATGCGTTAGCGACAGTTGTAGAAGCAATAGTTGGCGAGACGACAACGACGCTATGATGGAGATCAAGGTGTCAAGCCAGTGACGATGGAAATCATGACGGTGCTTTGGAGATGGAGATCAAAGGCACAAGATGATGATGGCCATATCATGTCACATATTTTGATTGCATGTGATGTTTATCTTTTATGCATCTTATTTCGCTTAGTACGGCGGTAGCATTATAAGATGATTCCTCACTAAAATTTCAAGGTATAAGTGTTCTCCCTGAGTATGCACCGTTGTGACAGTTCGTCGTGCCAAGACACCACATGATGATCGGGTGTGATAAGCTCTACGTTCACATACAATGGGTGCAAGACAGTTTTGCACATGCGGAATACTCGGGTTAAACTTGACGAGCCAAGCATGTACAGACATGGCCTCGGAACACTGGAGACCGAAAGGTCGAACGTGAATCATATAGTAGATATGATCAACATAGAGATGTTCACCATTGAAAACTACTCCATCTCACGTGATGATCGGACATGGTTTAGTTGATATGGATCAAGTGATCATTTAGATGACTTGAGGGATGTCTATCTAAGTGGGAGTTCTTAAGTAATATGATTAATTGAACTTAATTTATCACGACCTTAGTCCTGATAGTATTTGCATATCTATGTTGTAGATCAATAGCTCGTGTATAGCTCCCCTGTTTTATTTTTGATATGTTCCTAGAGAAAACGAAGTTGAAAGATGATATATAGTAGCAATGATGCGGACTGGGTCCGTGATCTGAGGATTATCCTCATTGCTCCACAGAAGAATTATGTCCTTGATGCGCCATTAGGTGACAGACCTATTGCAGGAGCAGATGCGGACGTTATGAACGTTTGTCAAGCTCGGTATGATGACTACTTGATAGTTTAGTGCGCCATGCTTTACGGCTTAGAACCGGGACTTCAAAAACGTTTTGAACACCACGAAGCATATAAGATGTTCCAAGAGCTGAAATTAGTATTTCAGACTCATGCCCGAGTCGAGAGGTATGAGACCTCTGACAAGTACTTTGCCTACAAGATGGAGGAGAATAGCTCAACCAGTGAGCATGTGCTCAGAATGTCTTAGTACTACAATCGCTTGAATCAAGTGGGAGTTAATCTTCCAGATAAGATAGTGATTGACAGAGTTCTCTAGTCACTATCACCAAGTTACTGGAACTTCATGATGAACTATAATATGCAAGGGATGACGAAAACGATTCCCGAGCTCTTCGCGATGCTAAAATTGGCGAAGGTAGAAATCAAGAAAAAGCATCAAGTGTTGATGGTTAACAAGACCACTAGTTTCAAGAAAAGGGGCAAAGGAAAAGAAAGGGAACTTCAAGAAAGAATGGCAAGAAAGTTGCCACTCTAGTGAAGAAACCCAAAGCCAGACCTAAGCCCGAAACTGAGTGCTTCTACTGCAAAGGGAATGCTCACTAGTAACGGAACTACCCCAAATACTTGGTAGATAAGAAGGATGGCAAAGTGAACAAAGGTATATTTGATATACATGTTATTGATGTGTACTTTACTAGTGTTCATAGTAACCCCAGGGTATTTGATACCGGTTCAGTTTCTAAGATTAGTAACTTAAAACAGGAGTTGCAAAATGAACAGAGACTAGTTAAGGGCATGGTGACGATGTGTGTTGGAAGTGATTCCAAGGTTGATAAGATCACCATCGCACACTCCCTCTACCTTCGGGATTAGTGTTGGACCTAAATAAATGTTATTTGGTCTTTGTGTTGAGCATGAATATGATTGGATCATGTTTATTGCGATACAATTATTCATATAAGTCAGAGAATAATTGTTGTTCTGTTTACATGAATCAAACCTTCTATGGTCATACACTCAATGTAAATGGTTTATTGAATCTCGATTGTAGTGATACACATATTCATAATATTGATGCCAAAAGATGCAAATTTAATAATAGAAACTCCATGCGGATAGACTTTTGGAATCACTTGATTACGAATCATTTGATGCTTGCGAACCATGCCTCATGGGCAAGATGACTAAAACTCCGTTCTCTGGAACAATGGAGCAAGCCACTGACTTATTGGAAATAATACATACCGATGTATGCGGTCCGATGAGTGTTGAGGCTCGCGGTGGGTATCGTTATTTTCTGACCTTCACAAATGACTTGAACAGATATGGGTATATCTACTTAATGAAACACAAGTCTGAAACATTTGAAAGTTCAAAGCATTTCAGAGTGAAGTGGAGAATCATCATAACAAGAAAATAAAAATTTCTATGATTTGATCGCGGAAGAGAATATTTGAGTTACGAGTTTGGCCTTCATTTAAAAACAACGTGGAATAGTTTCACAACTCACGCCACCTGGAACACCACAGCGTAATGGTGTGTCCATACGTCATAACCGTACTTTATTGGATATGGTGCGATCTATGTCTCTTACCGATTTACCACTATCGTCTTGGGGTTATGCATTAGAGACATCTGCATTCACGTTAAATAGGGCACCATCTAAATCCGTTGATACGACAACGTATGGACTATGGTTTGGCAAGAAACCTAAGCTGTCATTTCTTAAAGTTTGGGTTGCGATGCTTATGTAAAAAAGCTTTGGCCTGATAAGCTCGAACCCAAATCGGAGAAGTGCGTATTCATAGGATACCCAAAAAGAAACTATTGGGTACACCTTCTATCACATATCCAAAGGCAAGATCTTTATTGCTAAGAATGGATCCTTTCTGGAGAAGGAGTTTCTCTCGAAAGAAGTGAGTGGGAGGAAAGTAGAACTTGATAAGGTAATTGTACCTTCTCTCGAATTGGAAAGTAACTCATCACAGAAAACCATTCCCGTGATGCCTACACCAACTAGAGAGGAAGCTAATAATGATGATGATCATGAAAATTCAGAACAAGTTACTACCGAACCTCGTAGGTCAACCAGAGCATGTTCTGCACCAGAGTGGTACGGTAATCCTGTCTTGGAAGTCATGTTACTAGACCATGACGAACCTACGAACTATGAGGAAGCAATGATGAGCCCAGATTCTAATAAATGCTTGAGGCCATGAAATCTGAGATAGCATCCATATATAAGAACAAAGTGTGGACTTTGGTGGACTTGCCCGATGATCAGCAAGCCATTGAGAATAAATGGATCTTCAAGACGAAGACGTACGCTGATAGTAGTGTTACTATGCACAAAGCTCGACTTGTAGGAAAAGGTTTTTGACAAGTTAAAGGTGTTGACTACGATGAGATTTTCTCACTCGTATTGATGCTTAAAGTCTGTCCGAATCATGTTAGCAATTGCCACATTTTATGAAATCTAGCAAATGGATGTCAAAACTGCATTCCTTAATGGATTTATTAAACAAGAGTTTTATATGATGCAACCAGAAGGTTTTGTCAATCCTAAAGGTGCTAACAAAATGTGCAAGCTCCAGCGATCCATCTATGGACTGGTGCAAGCATCTCGGAGTTGGAATATACGCTTTGATGACTTGATCAAAGCATATAGTTTAATACAGACTTGCGGTGAATCCTGTATTTACAAGAAAGTGACTGGGAGCACTATAGACTTTCTGACAAGTATATGTGAATGAAATATTGTTGATCAGAAATGATGTAGAATTTTCTGGAAAGCATAAAGGAGTGTTTGAAAGTAGTTTTTCAAAGAAAGACCTCGATGAAGCTGCTTACATATTGGGTATCAAGATCTATAAAGATAGATCAAGACGCTTGATACGATTTTTCAATGAGTACATACCTTGCCAAAGATTTTGAAGTAGTTCAAAATGGAACAGTCAATGAAGGAGTTCTTGCCTGTGTTGCAAGGTGTAAAGTTGAGTAAGACTCAAAACCCGACCACAACAAAAAATAGAAAGAGAATGAAAGTCATTCCCTATGCCTCAGCCATAGGATCTATAAAGTATGCTATGCTGTGTACCAGACCTATTGTGTACCTTGCCATAAGTTTGGCAAGGGGTTACGATTGTGATCTAGGAGTGGATCACTGGACAACGGTCAAGGTTATCCTTAGTTACCTAAGAGGACTAAGGAAATATTTCTTGGTTATGGAGGTGATAAAGAGTTCATCGTAAAGAGTTACATTGATGCAAGCTTTTACACCGATCCAGATGACTCTGAGTATCAATCTGGATACATATTGAAAGTCGGCGCAATTAGCTAGAGTAGCTCCGTGCGGAGCATTGTAGACATAGAAATTTTCAAAATACATACGGATCTGAATATGGTAGACCTGTTGATTAAACCTCTCTCACAAGAAAAACATGATCACATCTTAGTACTCTTTGGGTGCTAATGACATGGCGATGTGAACTAGATTATTGACTCTAGTAAACCCTTTCGGTGTTGGTCAGATGGCGATGTGAACTATGGGTGTTAATCACATGGTGATGTGAACTATTGGTGTTAATCACATGGCGACATGAACTAGATTATTGACTCTAGTGCAAGTGGGAGACTGAAGGAAATATGCCCTACAGGCAATAATAAAGTTGCTATTTTATATTTCCTTATATCATGATAAATGTTTATTATTCATGCTAGAATTGTATTAACCGGAAACCTGATACATGTGTGGATACATAGACAAAATACCGTGTCCCTAGTAAGCCTCTACTAGACTAGCTCGTTAATCAAAGATGGTTAAGTTTCCTAACCATTGACATGTGTTGTCATTTGATGAACAGGATCACATCATTAGGAGAATGATGTGATGGACAAGAACCATCCGTTAGCTTAGCATAATGATCATTCAATTTTATTGCTATAACTTTCTTCATGTCATATACATATTCCTTTGACTATGAGATTATGCAACTCCCAGGTACCGGAGGAATACCTTGTGTGCTATCAAACGTCACAACGTAACTAGGTGATTATAAAGAAGATCTAAAGGTATCTCCGAAGGTGTTTGTTGGGTTGGCATAGATCAAGATTAGGATTTGTCACTCCGAGTATCGGAGAGGTATCTCTGGGCCCTCTCGATAATACACATCATGCTAAGCCTTGCAAGCAATGTGACTAATGAGTTAGTTGCGGGATGATGCATTACAAAACGAGTAAAGAGACTTGCCGGTAACGAGATTGAAATAGGTATGAAGATACCGATGATCGAATCTCGGGCAAGTAACATACCGATGACAAAGGGAATGACGTATGTTGTCATTGCGGTTTGACCGATAAAGATCTTCACAGAATATGTAGGAACCAATATGAGCATCCAGGTTCCGCTGTTGGTTATTGATCAGAGACGTGTCTCGATCATGTCTACATAGTTCTCAAACCCGTAGGGTCCGCACGCTTAATGTTTCGATGACGATTTGGTGACTGAATGTTTTTTGGAGTCCAGATGAGATCACGGACATGAAAAGGAGTCTCGAAATGGACGAGAGGTAAATATTCATATATAGGATGCTAGTATTCAGACACCGGAAGTGTTCTGGGGGTACCGGGTACGTATCGGGTCACCGGAAAGGGTTCCGGGCACCCCACGACAAAGATATGGGCCTTATTGGGCCAAGGGCGGGATAGACCAGCTCCTAAGGGGCTGCTGCGCCCCCATATTGTTGGGGAATGTAGTAATTTCAAAAATGTTCCTACGCACACGCAAGATCATGGTGATGCATAGCAACGAGAGGGGAGAGTGTTGTCCACATACCCTCGTAGACCGAAAGCGGAAGGGTTAGCACAACGCGGTTGATGTAGTCGTACGTCTTCACGATCGGACCGATCAAGTACCGAACGTACGGCACCTCCGAGTGCAGCATACGTTCAGACCGATGACGTCCCTCGAACTCCAATCCAGCCGGGTGTTGAGGGAGAGTTTCGTCAGCACGACGGCGTGGTGACGATGATGATGATCTACCGACGCAGGGCTTCGCCTAAGCACCACTACAGTATTATCGAGGTGGACTATGGTGGAGGGGGGCACCGCACACGGCTAAAAGATCAAACGATCAATTGTTGTGTCTATGGGGTGCCCCCTGGCCACGTATATAAAGGAGTGGAGGAGGGGAGGGGCCGGCCCTCTCTATGGCGCGCCCTAGGGGAGTCCTACTCCCACCGGGAGTAGGATTCCCCCTTTCCTAGTAGAACTAGGAGCCCTTCCAAGTAGTAGGAGTAGGAGAGAAGGAAAGGGAAAAGAGAAGAGAAGGAAGGAGGGGGCGCAACACTTCCCCTAGTCCGACTAGGGGGGCGCGCGGCCTGCCTCTCTCTCTTTCCCCTAAAGCCCAATAAGGCCCATACACTCCCCGACGAATTCCCGTAACTCCCCGATACTTCGATAAATACCCGAATCACTTGGAACCTTTCCGGTGTCCGAATATAGTCGTCCAATATATCGATCTTTACGTCTCGACCATTTCGAGACTCCTTGTCATGTCCCCGTTCTCATCCGGGACTCCAAATTACCTACGGTACATCAAAACACATAAACTCATAATATAACCGTCATCGAACTTTAAGCGTGCGGACCCTACGGGTTCGAGAACTATGTAGACATGACAGCGGTCACGTCTCCGGTCAATAACCAATAGTGGAACCTGGATGCTCATATTGGCTCCTAGATATTCTACGAAGATCTTTATCGGTCAAACCGCATAACAACATACGTTGTTCCCTTTGTCATCGGTATGTTACTTTCCCGAGATTCGATCGTCGGTATCTCAATACCTAGTTCAATCTCGTTACCGGCAAGTCTCTTTACTCGTTCTGTAATATATCATCCCTCAACTAACTCATTAGTTGCAATGCTTGCAAGGCTTATAGTGATGTGCATTACCGAGTGGGCCCAGAGATACCTCTCCGACAATCGGAGTGACAAATCCTAATCTCGAAATACGCCAACCCAACAAGTACCTTCGGAGACACCTGTAGAGCACCTTTATAATCACCCAGTTACGTTGTGACATTTGATGGCACACAAAGTGTTCCTCCGGTAAACGGTAGTTGCATAATCTCATAGTCATAGGAACATGTATAAGTCATGATGAAAGCAATAGAAACAAACTAAATGATCAAGTGCTAAGCTAACGGAATGGGTCAAGTCAATCACATCATTCTCCTAATGATGTGATCTCATTAATCAAATGACAACTCATGTCTATGGTTAGGAAACATAACCATCTTTGATCAACGAGCTAGTCAAGTAGAGGCATACTAGTGACACTCTGTTTGTCTATGTATTCACACATGCATTATGTTTCCGGTTAATACAATTCTAGCATGAATAATAAACATTTATCATGATATAAGGAAATAAATAATAATATTATCATAATAAACATTTATTATTGCCTCTAGGGCATATTTCCTTCAGTCTCCCACTTGCACTAGAGTCAATAATCTAGTTCACATCACCATGTGATTTAATACCAATAGTTCACATCACCATGTGATTAACACCCATAGTTCACATCGACATGTGACCAACACCCAAAGGGTTCACTAGAGTCAATAATCTAGTTCACATCGCTATGTGATTAACACCCAAAGAGTACTAAGGTGTGATCATGTTTTGCTTGTGAGAGAAGTTTAGTCAACAGGTCTGCCACATTCAGATCCGTAAGCATTTTGCAAATTTCTATGTCAACAAGGCTCTGCACGGAGCTACTCTAGCTAAGTGCTCCCACTTTCAATATGTATCCAGATTGAGATTTAGAGTCATCTGGATCAGTGTCAAAATTTGCATCGACGTAACCCTTTACGATGAACCTTTTTGTCACCTCCATAATCGAGAAACATATCCTTATTCCACTAAGGATAATTTTGACTGCTGTCCAGTGATCTACTCCTAGATCACTATTGTACTCCCTTTCCAAAATCAGTGTAGGGTATACAATAGATCTGGTACACAGCATGGCATATTTTATAGAACCTATGGCCAAGGCATAGGGAATGACTTTCATTCTCTTTCTATCTTCTCCCGTTGTCGGGCTTTGAGTCTTACTCAGTTTCACACCTTGTAACACAGGCAAGAACTCTTTCTTTGACTGTTCCATTTTGAACTATCACAATCTTGTCAAGGTATGTACTCATTGAAAAACTTATCAAGCATCTTGATCTATCTCTATAGATCTTGATGCTCAATATGTAAGCAGTTTCACTAAGGTCTTTCTTTGAAAAACTCCTTTCAAACACTCCTTTATGCTTTGCAGAATAATTCTACATTGTCTCCGATCAACAATATGTCATTCACATATACTTATCAGAAATGTTGTAGTGCTCCCACTCACTTTCTTGTAAATACAGACTTCACCGCAAGTCTGTATAAAACTATATACTTTGATCACTTTATCAAAGCATATATTCCAACTCCGAGATGCTTGCACCTGTCCATAGATGGATCGCTGGAGCTTGCTCACATTGTTAGCACCTTTAGGGTCGACAAAACCTTCTGGTTGCATCATATACAACTCTTCTTTTTAAGAAATCCATGAAGGAATACAGTTTTGACATCCATTTGCCAGATTTCATAAAATGCGGCAACTGCTAACATGATTCAGACAGACTTTTAAGCATCGATACGAGTGAGAAAATCTCATCGTAGTCAACACCTTGAACTTGTCGAAAATACTTTGCGATAATTCGAGTTTTTGTAGATAGTAACACTACTATCAGCGTCCGTCTTCCTCTTGAAGACCCATTTATTCTTAATGACTCACCGATCATTGGGCAATTCAATCAAATTCCATACTTTGTTCTCATACATGGATCCAATCTCAGATTTCATGGCCTCAAGCCATTTCGTGGAATATGGGCTCATCATCGCTTCCTCATAGTTTGTAGGTTCGTCATGGTCAATTAACATGACCCCCTGAACAGGATTACCATACCACTCTGGTGCGGATCTCACTCTGGTTTACCTACGAGGTTCGGTAGTAACTTGATCTGAAGTTACATGATCATCATCATTAGCTTCCTCACTAATCGGTGTAGTAGTCACAGGAACAGATTTCTGTGATGAACTACTTTCCAATAAGGGAGCAGGTACAGTTACCTCATCAAGTTCTACTTTCCTCCCACTCACTTCTTTCGAGAGAAACTCCTTCTCTAGAAAGGATCCATTCTCAGCAACGAATGTCTTGCCTTCAGATCTGTGATAGAAGGTGTACCCATCTGTCTCCTTTGGGTATCCTATGAAGACACATTTCTCCGATTTGGGTTTGAACTATCATGATGAAACTTTTTCTTATAAGCATCGCAACCCCAAACTTTAAGAAATGACAACTTTGGTTTCTTGCCAAACCACAGTTCATACAGTGTCATCTCAACGGATTTAGATGGTGCCCTTTTTAACGTGAATGTAGCTGTCTCTAATGCATAACCCCAAAACGATAGTGGTAAATCGGTAAGAGACATCATAGATCGCACCATATCTAATAAAGTACGGTTACGACGTTTGGACACACCATTACACTGTGGTGTTCCAGGTGGCGTGAGTAGTGAAACTATTTCACATTGTTTTAACTGAAGGCCAAACTCGTAACTCAAATATTTTACTTCTGCGATCATATTGTAGAAACTTCTATTTTTGTTACGATGATTCTCCACTTCACTCTGAAATTCTTTGAACTTTTTAAATGTTTCAGACTTGTGTTTCATCAAGTAGATATACTCATATCTGCTCAAATCATCTGCGAAGATTAGAAAATAATGATACCTGCCGCGAGCCTCAATATTCATTGGACCAGATACATCAGTATGTATGATTTCCAACAAATCTGTTGCTCGCTCCATTGTTCCGGAGAACGGAGTCTTAGTCATCTTGCCCATGAGGCATGGTTCGCAAGCATCAACTGATGCATAATCAAGTGATTCCAAAAGCCCATCAGCATGGATTTTCTTCATACGCTTTACACCAATATGACCTAAACGGTAGTGCCACAAATAAGTTGCACTATCATTATTAACTTTGCATCTTTTGGCTTCAATATTATGAAAATGTGTATCACCATGATCGAGATCCAACAAACCATTTTCATTGGGTGTATGACCATAGAAGGTTTTATTCATGTAAATAGAACAATAATTATTCTCTAACTTACATGAATAACCATATTGCAATAAACATGATCCAATCATATTCATGCTCAACGCAAACACTAAATAACATTTATTTTAGGTTTAACACTAATCCCGAAAGTATAGGGACTGTGCGATGATGATCATATCAATCTTGGAACCATTTCCAATACACATCAGCACTTCACCCTTAACTAGTCTCTGTTCATTCTGCAACTCCCATTTCGAGTTACTATTCTTAGCAACTGAACTAGTATCAAATACTGAGGGGTTGCTATAAACAGTAGTAAAGTACACATCAATAACATGTATATCAAATATACCTATGTTCACTTTGCCATCCTTCTTATCCACCAATTACTTGGGGTAGTTCCGCTTCCAGTGACCAGTCCCTTTGCAGTAGAAGCACTCAGTTTTAGGCTTAGGTCCAGACTTGGGTTTTTTTCATTTGAGCAACAACTTGCTTGCTGTTCTTCTTGAAGTTCCCTTTTCTTCCCTTTGTCCCTTTACTTGAAACTAGGGGTTTTGTTTACCATCAACACTTGATGCTTTTCTTGAGTTCTACCTTCGTCGATTTCAGCATCACGAAGAGCTTGGGAATTGTTTCCGTTATCCCTTGCATATTATAGTTCATCACGAAGTTCTACTAACTTGGTGATGGTGACTAGAGAATTCTATCAATCACTATTTTATCTGGAAGATTAACTCCCACTTGATTCAAGCGATTGTAGTACCCAGACAATCTGAGCACATGCTCACTGCTTGAGCTATTCTCCTCCATCTTTTAGCTATAGAACTTGTTGGAGACTTCATATCTCTCAACTCGGGCATATGCTTGAAATATTAACTTCAACTCCTGGAACATCTCATATGGTCCATGACGTTCAAAACGTCTTTGAAGTCCCGATTCTAAACCGTTTAAGCATGGTGTACTAAACTATCAAGTAGTCATCATATTGAGCTAGCCAAACGTTCATAACATCTGCATCTGCTCCTGCAATAGGTTTGTCACCTAGTGGTGCATCAAGGACATAATTCTTCTGTGCAGTAATGAGGATAAACCTCAGATCATGGATCCAATCCGCATCATTGCTACTAACATCTTTCAACTTAGTTTTCTCTAGGAACATATAAAAAATAAAATAGGGGAGCTAAACGTGAGCTATTGATCAACAACGTAGATATGCTAATACTACCAGGACTAAGTTCATGATAAATTTAAGGTCAGTTAATCATATTACTTAAGAACTCCCACTTTGGTAGACATCTCTCTAATCCTCTAAGTGATCACGTGATCCATATCAACTAAATCATGTCCGATCATCACGTGAGATGGAGTAGTTTCAATGGTGAACATCACTATGTTGATCATATCTACTATATGATTCACGCTCGACCTTTCGGTCTCAGTGTTCCGAGGACATATCTGTTATATGCTAGGCTCGTCAAGTTTAACCTGAGTATTCCGCGTGTGCAACTATTTTGCACCTGTTGTATTTGAATGTAGAGCCTATCACACCCGATCAACACATGGTGTCTTAGCACGAATAACTTTCGCAACAGTGCATACTCAGGGAGAACACTTGTACCTTGATAATTAGTGAGAGATCATCTTATAACTCTACCGTCGAACTAAGCAAAATAAGATGTATCAAAGATAAACATCACATGCAATCAAAATATGTGACATGATATGGCCATCATCATCTTGTGCTGTAACATCCCAAATTTTCAATTTGGAATGTTATACATTAGGTCATCATGCATATCATATTTTATTTTGCTTTTGGTTTTGATCCTAGAAAATCCTAAGCAACTCAAGGACCCACAGAGAGAGTTGGGGATTTCGTTATTTACATATTTGAGTTTTCTCAAATTTTGTAAACAGGATCATTTGATTTTATTTATTTTATTATCAATTATTTCTATTACAAAAATATGAGAGAGGGAATAAAATGACTTTCCCAAAATATAGAAATATTGAGGATATAATAAAAAAATCAAATAAGTTTTATTTCGGAGTTTTTCGGTATTTTATTTGAATTTAGGAAAAATGCGCGTTTTTCAAAATTGCATTTAGGGCCCAAATAAATGTTCACTTTATCGGGCTTGATTTTAGAAACCCGGGAAAATTTATTTCGTGACTTTTGGAGTCCATTTAGTATTTCTTTTTATTTTTCTTCCGAGCGGAATTATTAAAAAAAAACGCGGAACCGACTATGGGCCGTACTCGGCCAGGACTCCCCTGACCGGGGCCTTTATAAGGCGCTACCCCGGGGCCCGAGAGCCAGCCCATAGTCGTGCCCAAACCCTAGGCCAGCCCCAGCCGCCGCTGCCGCCGCCGCCCCGCCGCCGACTCGCCGGAGTTACACACCGCCCGAGGTTCGCCGCCGCCTCGACTTCCATGCCGTTTTAAAAAAAAATTCTGTTCGTCATTTTTCTTTTTCGTCGGATTTTCCGCGGTTATTTTCTGATCGCGATTTCTGATCCGATTTTCGTTTTAGTATAACTTTTCGCTCGTTTATCGGAATCAGGCGATTCAAGCGCCTGGACTTTCGTCTCGAAACCCTCTTTCCGAATAATCAACTTAAAAAGTTTTTGCTACTGTAAAATTTGACTTAGATCCAGATTACTAGAACGAAGTTGTTTTCTTTCACCGTTTGATTTCTTTTGCTTCGTTCGATTTGATTCTTTTTGCAAACCAGGGTTCTTAAGTTGAACTTTCTGGTTAGATCTTCTATTTGAGTTTTACCTGTGCATTAGATAAGTACTTATTGCATGCTTGTTGGTTTGTTTGTCTGTGATAGAATACCCGGAGTGCGCCGCTTGTTACTTTGAATCTCTAGGTTTCGCGGATCATCAGCAAGGCAAGTAACACTTTGATCATACCTTTTTCTACAACCCAGTTTTATTGCATTAGATCAATCCTCACACATTGCATGATTAGGATCTAATTAAATTGTGGGATGGGAAGTAGATGAGGTAGTACCTATTACCTATTTATTATCAAACCTTTGGGAGTTACTTCTACGTTTGCTTATTATGCCATGCTATGCTAGTAGACCTGGATTGGGTGAGTGATATCCATGACAGATGTGAGATTGTTAATTAATGGTTTATCTAAGGTGGCAACCTAACACACATCTGGGTGGATTGAGGCACCTGGGTATTCCAGGACTTGCCTGTTTTTCTTTTGGACCGCCACCCAGGCTCAAAGGGATCATGAGATTATTCATACTAGAAACTTCCGTGTGCAGCCACAAGCCATTATGGGCTCTGGCATAGTTGATGAAGTTGTGCGAACTCTTACAGTGGTAGACTAGCAGATGTAGGGGATGTAGGTGGTACGGTCTACCCGATCGTAAGGTGCTAGCGCTTCTGAAAGACTATGTCTCGGTCATCCGTTTCTCAAACACCATGTAGTGCGAGAAATCCAACGGAGGCGATCGAGTCTTGTGGGGAAAAGTGCGCAAACCTCTGCAGAGTGTAATAAACTAATCATGGTTAGCCGTGTCCCCGGTTATGGACATCTTGAGTATCTAGTACCTGGATTTTCATGTGAATCTCAACATGTTACTCTAAAGTTAATTTTGTTGGGTTTAATGATGCTTAATTGGGATTGAGAATGCTATCAACCATTCTCAATGTTTAACAACCACCATGATAGTAATTAAATTTATTCCTTTGAGGTAGGGAAAAATTGGCTTTACGCAAAAACTGTAACCATAGAGCTTTCCACCAGCCAAATATGCATATAGTATAGCTGTTGCATTCCATTATTCTCTATGTGTTACCTTGCCAGCATATTCCATGTGCTGACCCGTTTTCGGGCTGCAACGTTAATGTTGCAGACTTTTTAGACGACGATTAAGGAGTTTTTAGGTCGTGGTTCTATACTCAGTGATGCCGTTGGAGTTGATGGACTCACTTATCTCCAAGCCTTCCGCTGTATCGTTATTAGATGGCCTTAAGCCATATTTATTGTAATAAGTTCTCTTTTGAGACACTCGATGTAATAAGTGTGTGATTGCTACTCTGCTATAAATCCTTCAAGTACTGTGTGGTGTCAGCATTACTGATCCAGGGATGACACCGGAGCACAGAGATCAGACTGTTTGAGGTCTGGTCGCTACATGTGCCTTTGATCTCCATCTCCAAAGCTTCGTCATGATTTCCATCATCACCGGCATGACACCATGATCTCCATCATCTTGATCTATATCAATGTGTCGTCACGTGGTCGTCTCGCCAACTATTGCTCTTGCAACTATTGCTATCGCATAGCAATAAAGTAAAGCAATTATTTGGTGCTTGCATCTTATGCAATAAAGAGACAACCATAAGGCTTCTGCCAGTTGCCGATATCTTCAACAAAACATGATCATCTTATACAACAACTTATATATCATCACGTCTTGACCATATCACATCACAACATGCCCTGCAAAAACAAGTTAGACGTCCTCTACTTTGTTGTTGCAAATTTTATGTGGCTGCTACGGGCTAAGCAAGAACCGTTCTTACCTACGCATCAAAACCACAACGATAATTTGTCAAGTTGGTGCTGTTTTAACTTTCGGAAGGACTAGGAGTAGCCACACTTGGTTCAACTAAAGTTGGAGAAACTGACACCCGCCAGCCACTTGTGTGCAAAGCACGTCGGTAGAACCAGTCTCACTTAAGCGCATGCGTAATGTCGGCCCGGGCCGCTTCATCCAACAATACCGCCGAACCAAAGTATGACATGCTGGTAAGTAGTATGACTTATATCGCCCACAACTCACTTGTGTTCTACTCGTGCATATGACATCTACGCATAAAACCTGGCTCGGATGCCACTGTTGGGAAACGTAGTAATTTCAAAAAATTTCCTACGCACATGCAAGATCATGGTGATGCATAGCAACGAGAGGGGAGAGTGTTGTCCACGTACCCTCGTAGACCGAAAGCGGAAGCGTTAGCACAATGCGGTTGGTGTAGTCATACATCTTCACGATCTGACCGATCAAGTACCGAATGTACGTGACCTCCGAGTTCAGCACACGTTCAGCCCGATGACGTCCCTCGAACTCCGATCCAGCCGAGTGTTGAGGGAGAATTTCGTCAGCACGACAGCGTGGCGATGATGATGATGTTATATCGACGCAGGGCTTCGCCTAAGCACCGCTATAGTATTATCGAGGTGGACTATGGTGGAGGGGGCACCGCACACGGCTAAAAGATCAAACGATCAATTGTTGTGTCTATTGGGTACCCCCTGGCCATGTATATAAAGGAGTGGAGGAGGGGAGGGGCCGGCCCTCTCTATGGCGCGCCCTAGGGGAGTCCTACTCCCACCGAGAGTAGGATTCCCCCTTTCCTAGTAGAACTAGGAGCCCTTCCAAGTAGTAGGAGTAGGAGAGAAGGAAAGGGAAAACAGAAGAGAAGGAATGAGGGGGTGCAGCCCTTCCCCCTTGTCCAATTCGGACTA
>NC_041392.1:682636638-682640276 GCF_002162155.2 Triticum dicoccoides | reverse complement strand
AAAGCCCAATAAGGCCCATACACTCCCCGGCGAATTCCCGTAACTCCCCGGTACTCCGATAAATACCCGAATCACTCGGAACCTTTTCGGTGTCCGAATATAGTCATCCAATATATCGATCTTTACGTCTTGACCATTTCGAGACTCCTCGTCATGTCTCCGATATCATTAGGGACTCCAAACTACCTTCGGTACATCAAAACACATAAACTCATAATATAACCCTCATCGAACTTTAAGCGTGCGGACCCTACAGGTTCGAGAACTATGTAGACATGACCGAGACACGTCTCCGGTCAATAACCAATAGAGGAACCTGGATGCTCATATTGGCTCCTACATATTCTATGAAGGTCTTTATCGGTCAAACCGCATAACAACATACGTTGTTCCCTTTGTCATCGGTATGTTATTTGCCCGAGATTCGATCGTCGGTATCTCAATACCTAGTTCAATCTCATTACCGGCAAGTCTCTTTACTCGTTCCGTAACACATCATCCAACAACTAACTCATTAGTTGCAATGCTTGCAAGGCTTATAGTAATGTGCATTACCGAGTGGGCCCAGAGATACCTCTCCGACAATTGGAGTGACAAATCCTAATCTCAAAATACGCCAACCCAACAAGTACCTTCAGAGACACCTGTACATCACCTTTATAATAACCCAGTTTCATTCTGACGTTTGATGGCACACAAAGTGTTCCTCCGGTAAATGGGAGTTGCATAATCTCATAGTCATAGGAACATGTATAGGTCGTGAAGAAAGCAATAGCAACAAACTAAATGATCAAGTGCAAAGCTAACGGAATGGGTCAAGTCAATCACATCATTCTCCTAATGATGTGATCTCGTTAATGAAATGACAACTCATTTCTATGGTTAGGAAACACAACCATCTTTGATCAACGAGCTAGTCAAGTAGAGGCATACTAGTGACACTCTGTTTGTCTATGTATTCACACATGTATTATGTTTCCGATTAATACAATTCTAGCATGGATAATAGACATTTATCATGATATAAGGAAATAAATAATAACTTTATTATTGCCTCTAGGGCATATTTCCTTCACATATGGGCCGACGTAAGTGGAGAAAGTAAAAGGGGAGGAGGAATGGAAATAGAGGGAATAGGATCCCCATTCCTTTCCCCTCTCCCCTCTTTCCTCCCCCCTCCGAATATAAGGAAAGGGGGAGGCCAAATTGGAGGAGGCCTGCAAGTAGGATTCCTCCTAATTGGGGCGCCCCATGGTTGGCCCCCTCCCCCTCCCACCTATATATATGTGGGGAGGGGGCGCCTAGAACACACAAAAAACTTTGTTAGCCATGTGCGGCGCCCCCCTCCACAGTCTACGCCTCCGGTCATATTCATGTAGTGCTTAGGAGAAGCCCTGCGCGGATCACTTCACCATTACCGTGACCACGCCGTCGTGCTGATGGAACTCTCCCTCGACACTTTGCTGGATCAAGAGTTCGAGGGATGTCATCAAGCTGAACGTGTGCATAACTCAGAGGTGCCGTACATTCGGTACTTGATCAGTTGAATCGAGAAGACGTTCGACTACATCAACCACGTTAAACTAATGCTTCCGCTTTCAGTCTATGAGGGTACGTGGACACACTCTCCCCCTCTCGTTGCTATGCATCTCCTATATAGATCTTGCGTGATCATAGATTTTTTTTGAAATTACATGCTATGTTCCCCAACAGATATATGTCCTTTTTAGCTAAGGTCATGCCAGATTTTTTGTGAATTTTGGCATGACTTGTTGTCGGTGTACTAGAGTAGGGGTACCCTAGTATCCCGAACTTGTGCACGGGCAGTCGCAGCATCCCACGGCAAGGCTTGCCGGGTGACCGCCAAGGTCCTCCGTGGTTCCTTTGGAGCCATTCAAGAACAAAGTATCCAAACCAAGACACCACAAGACCCCGGCAAGAGGAGCTTGAAGGGAAGGCCAACCAAGGCAAGGCGTTTAAGGAGACAAGACCCCGGCAAGAGGAGCTTGCCGAGAAGGCCACCCAAGGCATCTCAAGGAACTTGCCGCGGCGCGCCTCGCGTCCCGGCAAGGCCCGGTGAGCGACAAGCTCCCGAACGCGACAAGACAACAACCGCGGCAAGGCGCTTGCCGCGGCAAGCCACCACTCTTTGCCCGCGCTCCAGCACATCCACCAACGTGTCGCTCTGGGACCCTTCCAGGCGTGCGTGGCGGGAGGCTGTGCAGCTAGCGGTGCGCGGTGGCAAGCGGTGCTGACAAGTTTGCCATCGTGGCGAGCGGTGGCGTCCCTGACGGTCCCTTCTGCACTGCTAGGCGACACAGACGGGCATTTATTGCCCTTGTCCCCTGCCGTCAGGGTTAGGTATGATACACTGTAGCAGGTAGTTGTGCCTACCGCAGCACCTTTCCAGTTTTACCCTTCGTCTCCGTTGCCACCTGTTGGTGACCCCTTGAGCATATAAAAGGAGGCCCATGCGCAACGTAGAGAGAGGGAGCTGGTTCAGAGAACACTCAGGCTCGGTCTCGTTAGCCGCTGGTGTGTACTGTAGCACTCCGCGCTCCCGAGCTAGAACTCAATACAAACCACAAAGCAGGAGTAGGGTTTTACGCATCCGTGCGGCCCGAACCTGGGTAAACTGCTCGTGTGCTTCGCCTCGATCCGCTCGTTGTGCGACCTCCGCCCCCGCCGAACCGAAAGGGACTCGGTCCGCCGGTCCCATAGGTGTTCGTGGATTAGTCCCCCGACATCTTTGGCGCGCCAGGTAGGGGCGTCGAGGTTGTGTCAACCAGATCCGGCGTTCACGCGAGCTAGATCTTCATCATCTTCATCGACATGCCGCCGAAGAAGAAGGTTTCGGAAGAGGCTGCTCCGTCCGCGCCCGACACCACCATCGCCGGAGCAAACGGATGATGGGGCAGGCACCGGCGGAAGAACGGGCGTCAACGAGGGAGCTCACGGTGCTGCCAGGTCCAAGGACAAGGCTACGCTGCCTGTCGGCGGCGTAGCCGGCTCCCACAATGACCAGGCGCACTCCAAGACCTCGGCGTCCGTGCATGCACCGTGCCCATCTCAGGAGGCACGGGACCGGCAGCGTCATGGTACTCACGGTACCATGCGTTTGCTAGACCAAGATCGAGCTGGTGGATCTCGGAGCGCTCAGGACCACCATGCACGCCATCAACTGGACAGAGCAATAAGAGGAAGTCGATTTCTGGTGACTATTTGCCGGCAGAGCTGCCCGAAGCCGCCGCCAAGAAGGTCCCCAAGATCAACGCCAAGAGCGCTAAGGAGCAGTCTGCTCCGGCAGCCCTAGGGTTTGTTCCGTTGAAGCAGAAGCTCCTGGCAAGTTTTGCTCCGGCAAGCTTGCCGGGGAACGTCAAGCTCCGGCAGAGCCGCAGGTTCTCGCCGTAGAAGCGGACGTTCCCGCAGCAACAGATTTGCCTTGCGCTGAGGAGCAGTTTGCTCCGGCAAGCCCTAGGGTTTGTTCCGTTGAACCAGAAGCTCCCGGCAAGTTTTGCTCCGGCAAGCTTGCCGGGGAACGTCAAGCTCCGGCAGAGCCGCAGGTTCTCGCCGTAGAAGCGGACGTTCCCACAGCAACAGATTTGCCTTGCGCTGAGGAGCAATCTGCTCCGGCAAGA
>NC_041392.1:682569734-682636268 GCF_002162155.2 Triticum dicoccoides | reverse complement strand
GGTTTGTTCCGTTGAAGCAGAAGCTCCCGACAAGTTTTGCTCCGGCAAGCTTGCCGGGGAATGTCAAGCTCCGGCAGAGCCGCAGGTTCTCGCCGTAGAAGCGGACGTTCCCGCAACAACAGATTTGCCTTGCGCTGAGGAGCAGTCTGCTCCGGCAAGCCCTAGGGTTTGTTCCGTTGAAGCAGAAGCTCCCAGCAAGTTTTGCTCCGGCAAGCTTGCCGGGGAACGTCAAGCTCCGGCAGAGCCGTAGGTTCTCACCGTAGAAGCGGACGTTCCCGCAGCAACAGATTTGCCTTGCGCTGAGGAGCACTCTGCTCCGGCAAACCCTAGGGTTTGTTCCGTCGAAGCAGAAGCTCCCGCCAAGTTTTGCTCCAGCAAACTTGCCGGGGAACGTCAAGCTCCGGCGGAGCCGCAGGTTCTCGCCGTGGAAGCGGATGTTCCCGCAGCAGCAAATTTACCTTTAGTCCTTGTTGTCGAGCCACAAGCTCCAGCATGGGCACAACAGATTGTCCGTTTCCTTCAGACAGGAGAACTTCCCGAAGAGCAAGAAGAAGCGGAAAGAGTAGCCCGGCAGTCAAGTATGTACCAGTTTGTCGACAAGACACTGTACAGAAGAAGACTCAACGGTGTGAAATTGAAGTGTATTCACCGGGAAGACGGACAAAAGCTGTTGGCAGAGATACATGGAGGCATATGTGGTCACCACATTGGCGCAAGAGCACTTGTCGGCAAAGCATTCCGGCAAGGTTTCTTTTGGCCGACAACCCTCCAGGATGCAACTGCACAAGTAACCAAGTGTGAAGCGTGCCAGTTCCATTCCAAGCAGATACACCAACCAGCTCAAGCTCTCCAGACGATCCCTTTATCCTGGCCATTTTCGGTCTGGGGGCTCGACATCCTCGGCCCCTTTCCCTGAGCAGTCGGGGGCTTTGAGTACTTGTACGTCGCAATCGACAAGTTCACGAAGTGGCCGGAAGTGGAACCAGTGAGGAAGGTGACAGCACAGTCAGCAGTCAAGTTCTTCAGGTCGATTGTTTGCTGCTTCGGGATCCCTAACAAGATAATCACCGACAATGGTACGCAATTCACGAGCCGCACCTTCATGCAGTACGTCCAAGATCTTGGCGCCAAGGTCTGCTTCGCTTCTGTTGCTCACCCGAGAAGCAACGGTCAAGCGGAGAGGGCAAATGCTGAAGTGCTGCGCGGGCTCAAGACCAGGACTTTCGACAGGCTGCACAAGTGCGGAAAAAACTGGATCGAGGAGCTGCCGGTGGTTCTTTGGTCGATCAGGATGACGCCAAATCGAGCCACTGGCGAGACACCTTTCGCTCTAGTCTATGGAGCAGAGGCAGTTATCCCCACGGAACTCGTATACGGGTCACCTCGAGTGCTCACTTATGATGAGCTCGAGCAAGAGCAGCTGCGACAAGATGATGCGCTGCTCCTTGAGGAAGACCATCTTCAGGCTGCTGTGCGAGCTGCTCGCTACCAGCAAGCTTTGCGCCGCTACCATAGCCGCAAAGTTAACGCCAGAAGTCTCGAGGAAGACGACCTTGTTCTTCGGCGCGTTCAGTCCGCCAAGAATTCCAACAAGTTGGCGCCGAAGTGGGAAGGCCCTTACCGGGTGAAACGAGTCACTAGGCCTGGCGCTGTCCGCCTTGAGACCGAAGATGGCATTCCGGTGAGCAACTCCTGGAACATTGAGCATCTTCGTAAGTTTTACCCGTAAGGCGCGGTTGCCGGAACCTGTTCCGGCAACCACCTTTTGTACAAGTCTTGCCGCTGTTGCATGTAATCCTTTGTACAAAGCCGGGCACAGACCCCGTGCATAAGTAAAGCTCATGTGCTCCGCACATTTTGTCAATATCATGCTTTCTATTTTTTGCATGTGATTATCTGACACTTTGTGCAGCACCTACTCCCCGGTAAGCAATAACGAGCCGTAAGGCTCCATATCTTTATTTTCTCTTCTTTCTTTTTTCTCAAGGAAAGGAAGGTTCCCTCGCCCACAAGTTTGCTGGGGGGGAAAGGAGAAGATAATGGTATGGACCAGGCGTCGTTCAAGAGAGTTTCGCCTTGCCGGGAAGCAAACGACAGAAAAGCTAAGTTGCCAAAGTTTGAGCAATTAGATTTTTTAAATTTTAAGTTATCTCCCTTGAACGACTGCACTTTGTATGAAAAACCTGTGCGCGGAGGAACCAACTAGTAGCTAGTTGCGCCCTTACTTTGTTTCGAGTCCGCTCAACAACTTAAGTGAGCTGCAACTAGTTGCGACAAGGTTTCTTGTCGGTAGCGGCACCGCCAGCAGGCTGCTGACGTCCCGCACTCAGCGCTCGCGGCTTGGGTGCCTGCACCGGCAAGTTCCCTAAAAGCGTAGGGCGAAAACATACAAAGGGAGGAATCAAGTAAAGGGAATAACATTGCAATCATTACCCAGAATAAAGTTATATTACAAACATAGCTTGTCGTAGCTCTAACAGATTGTTTTCATAACATGACAAACAACGACAAGAAAAGAAGAAACAGGCGGCCTAGTCTACGCGATCGCCTTCGATCCTCTTGATCCCGCTCACCTTGTCCACAATGGGTGCAACAAGGGTCTTGAGCGCCTCCAGATCAGCATCCGGCGGCAAGGTCCTGAGGACGTTGGTGAGGTTGAGGCCCGGATTGCGGAAGGCCACCTTCATCAACACTTTCTGGAGAGCTCCCGCGCAGATCTTGCGCGACTCGTCGGCCAGCTGCCTTGGGATCTTCTCCCGGAGCCGCTGGAGGGCCGTCGCCACGCCCTTGAAGAACAAGACGAGCTTGGCGCTGGGTTGGAGGTTCTCGTCGGAGGGATACCCGAGATCCTCCATCCCCAGCTGCGCCAACTCCCTGTCAATGTCTGTGGCAGCATTCACAAGACTCTCCGTCCAGTGCTCCACAGTTTCCCTGAAGGCATTTTGGGTGGCGGCAACACTCTCTAGCAGCGCCTTGTCGGCCTTGATCCCCTCCCTCAAGGCCGCCTCCTGTTTCTTGGCGCTGTCCAATGTCTTGGTCAAAGCGGTCAGCTTCAACTCAAGACCCGTGTTGGAGTCCTTGGCGGCGCTGAGCTCTTTGCTCTTCTCGGTGAGAGCAGCCTCCAGCTGCGCCACCTTCGTCTCCAACTCCTTCTTGGCGGCCTCGGTGGCGGCGGCAGCATCCTCTGCTTGCTTGAGGGCTCCGCCGAGTTTTTCCTCGCGCACGGCGAGCTCCTCCTCGTGGGCGTCAAGATTAACCTTCCGCTGCGCCAGCTCGCCCTCCTCCGCGGATAGCTTCACGGCGGCAAGCCGCTGTTGCTCTTCGATTTCAGCTTTTTCAAGGAGGAAGGCCTTCCGCGCTTCGTCGAGTTGCTCCCGCTCCTCTGCCAAGGACCGACGAGCTTCCTGGTGGAAGCCCCGGAGCTCCTCCGCGCGCTTCTCGATGTCTGCTCCCGCCTTCGTGACAAGCGCCTCGCGGGACTCTAGCTTGGCTTGCCGCGCGCGGTAGAGCGGCACCAGCTTCCGCAGCAGCCGCTCCTCCTCAGGCTCGTTGCTGCTGCTTGGCGCGTCAACCAGCGTCAGCCCCGCGGAGGCAAGCACTTCCCCGTTGAAGATCTCCCCCTCGAGCGGCGCCCTGGAGCTTGAAGCCCAGGGGAGGTTGATGAAGACGTCATCGCCGGCCTTCAAATAGACGCCCGGCTGGGGCTCCTCGGAGCTTAGCGCTGCGGCTTCGGCGGACGGGTCAGCGATCGGCGTAGCGCCTGGTGCTCCTGCGGCCTCTGGGCCGTCAGTACGATCGCCAGACCCCTCGCCAGTTGCTGCGGCGGCAGCCTTGGCGGCCTCGGCGCCGGTGGGATCGCCAGCGCCGGCTGCTTCTTCGGCGGCGACCTCGGTCTCCATCTGCTCCGCAGCAGATGGGTCTGACAGCCGGCAAGGGGAGAAGAATCAAGCAAAATCCAGCAAAAACCCAGGAAGATCAAGAGAAGAAGGACCCAAGGGAAGTTTTGCAGCAAAAGGATTACCTGTGCCAGTTTCTGCAGTCAGGTTCTCCGCCGTCGAAGGGCCGCTAGCGCTGTCCCTTGCCGGAGAACCCTCCCTTGCCGGAGACCTCTCCCTTACCGGAAAGCCCTCCCTCGCCGAAGGATTCTCCCTTGGCTCCTGGCGGGGCTGCTCGGCTCCTACACAAATCAACAAGCAGATATCAGCAAAGACAAGTACCCATGCGCGCCTCGCAGCGGAAAGTAAATCATACACTTACGCTGGGGGCTGCTCTGGAGAAAAGTCGCCGGGTCCGGCAAGGTTGTCTCGGGTGCGCCACCTGCTGTTGCAGTGGGCTCGTCCTCGATGACGATCACCGGGACCTTAGCTCTCTTTGCTGCTCTCTGGGCTAGAGTCCTGAAGAGGAACAAGTTCAGAGTAAAGCAAATGAGATACAAGACAAACAGCAAGAATTGAAGAACTACAAGTACAGCAAGAGAAGCTTACTCCTCTTATTCTTCCTCGTCGGAGCTGAACACGGAGAAGTCGAAGTCCGGCGCGCGCCCGGCGCGAGGAGGCGGAGGAGAAGCTTCCCTTGGCCGCTTGGCGGGAGCAGTAGCGGTGGTCTGAGACGACCCCGCTCCAGCCGCTGGCGCGGCGTGAGCAGCGGCAGGAACTGAAGCGGTGGTCCGGCTAGATCCCGCTCCAGTTGCCGTCGCAGCATGAGGCGCTCCCGCGGCAACAGTGTTTGCCGTAGTGGAGCGTGTCACGCGGCGTGGCGACTGTTGACCCGCTTGCCGCTCCGCTACATCACCGGCCTTGCGGAGACGCCTTCTTGGTGGGGATGAAGGTTCTGCTTGCGGCGAGCTGCCCGAAGATGAGGAGGAAGAGGAGTTGATTTCCAGCGAGCCGCTCGTGTCCTTGGCGGGCTCACTCGGCTCGGCGTGACGCCCGACAAGCTCCTTCTTGCCGGTGGGCTCCCCTCGCTCGGCACGGCTTGCCGCTTCTGCTGCATCTGCCTCCTCCACGGTGAATCCAAATTCGCCCGCGGCTGCGGCTGCTGCTGCCTCTTCCAGCCTAGTGGCAATAAGCGCCATCTCTGCATCGGTGGTGTCGCGGGTGAGGCTATCCTTCTCGTCGGAGCGGATCGGCACTTCCACCAAGTCATCGAAGAACTGCTGCACGACGTCGTCTGCAGGCTCCTGCCAAGTTGGCACAATTCCATGCGAGTCGCACTCCGGCATCATTGCACGGATGCGGTCGAGCGAGGAATTGTTGCATAGCGGAACGACGCCCCCTGGCAACCTGAAAACCTCGGGATGTTGGGGGTCATACTTGAACAACTCCTGCAGCATCGCGTTGAGCTCCAGTACAGTGAAGTTGAAATTGAGGCCCGGCCGCAACCTCATGATATCTGCCGCATTCTTGAACTCCCAGGCAGGTCTCCCTCGTTCCTGCAGGGGGCGATGTGGCGGCGAAGAAAGTCTGCGCCAACAGCGCCTATAGTAAGCCCGGCAAGCCTGAGGCGTAGGATCCTGGTGACGGCAATCTTCAGCCTGTCGTCTTCCGGGGCCACGTCACTCCAATCGCTGCCGCGTGCTACTGGGGTTTGGCGCCGGGTGGTGATGTTGGGTTTCGTAGTAATTTCAAAAATTTTCCTACGCGCACACAGGATCATGTGATGCATAGCAACGAGAGGAGAGTGTTGTCTACGTACCCAACGCAGACCGACTGCGGAAGCAATGACACGACGTAGAGGAAGTAGTCGTACGTCTTCACGATCCAACCGATCAAGCACCGAAACTACGGCACCTCCGAGTTCGAGCACACGTTCAGCTCGATGACGATCCCCGGACTCCGATCCAGCAAAGTGTCGGGGAAGAGTTTCGTCAGCACGACGGCGTGGTGACGATCTTGATGAACTACAGCAGCAGGGCTTCGCCTAAACTCCGCTACAGTATTATCGAGGAATATGGTGGCAGGGGGCACCGCACACGGCTAAGGAATCGATCACGTGGATCAACTTGTGTCAACTTGTGTGTTTAGAGGTGCCCCTGCCTCCTTATATAAAGGAGTAGAGGAGGGAGGCTGGCCGGCCAAAGGGGGGGAGGCGCAGGAGAGTCCTACTCCCACTAGGAGTAGGATTCCCCCTCCAATCCTAGTCCAACTAGGATTCCTCGGAGGGGAAGGGAGAGAGGGGGGCCGGCCACCTTCTCCTAGTCCTAATAGGACTAGGGGAGGGGGAAGAGGCGCAGCCACCTTGGGCTGCCCCTTTCTCCTTTCCACTAAGGCCCATGATGGCCCATATGGCTCCCGGGGGGTTCCGGTAACCTCCCGGTAACCCGGTAAAATCCCGATTTCACCCGGAACACTTCCGATGTCCAAACATAGGCTTCCAATATATCAATCTTTACGTCTCGACCATTTCGAGACTCCTCGTCATGTCCGTGATCACATCTGGGACTCCGAACAACCTTCGGTACATCAAAATGCATAAACTCATAATATAACTGTCATCGTAACCTTAAGCGTGCGGACCCTACGGGTTTGAGAACAATGTAGACATGACCGAGACATGTCTCTGGTCAATAACCAATAGCGGGACCTGGATGCCCATATTGGCTCCTACATATTCTACGAAGATCTTTATCGGTCAGACCGCATAACAACATACGTTGTTCCCTTTGTCATCGGTATGTTACTTGCCCGAGATTCGATCGTCGGTATCCAATACCTAGTTCAATCTCGTTACCGGCAAGTCTCTTTACTCGTTCCGCAATACATCATCTCACAACTAACATAGTAGTTGTAATGCTTGCAAGGCTTATGTGATGTGTATTACCGAGAGGGCCCAGAGATACCTCTCCGACAATCGGAGTGACAAATCCTAATCTCGAAATACGCCAACCCAACATCGACCATTGGAGACACCTGTAGTACTCCTTTATAATCACCCAGTTACGTTGTGACGTTTGGTAGTACCCAAAGTGTTCCTCCGGTAAACGGGAGTTGCATAATCTCATAGTCATAGGAACATGTATAAGTCATGAAGAAAGCAATAGCAACATACTAAACGATCAGGTGCTAAGCTAATGGAATGGGTCATGTCAATCAGATCATTCAACTAATGATGTGACCTCGTTAATCAAATAACAACTCATTGTTCATGGTCAGGAAACATAACCATCTTTGATTAACGAGCTAGTCAAGTAGAGGCATACTAGTGACACTCTGTTTGTCTATGTATTCACACATGTATTATGTTTCCGGTTAATACAATTCTAGCATGAATAATAAACATTTATCATGATATAAGGAAATAAATAATAATTTTATTATTGCCTCTAGGGCATATTTCCTTCAGTCTCCCACTTGCACTAGAGTCAATAATCTAGTTCACATCGCCATGTGATTTAACAGCAATAGTTCATATCACCATGTGATTAACACCCATAGTTCACATCACTATGTAACCAACACCCAAAGGGTTTACTAGATTCAGTAATCTAGTTTACATCGCTATGTGATTAACACCCAAAGAGTACTAAGGTGTGATCATGTTTTGCTCGTGAGAGAAGCTTAGTCAACGGGTCTGTCATATTCAGAGCCGTATGTATTTTGCAAATATCCTATGTCTACAATGCTCCGTGCGGAGCTACTCTAGCTAATTGCTCCCACTTTCAATATGTATCCAGATTGAGACTTAGAGTCATCTGGATCAGTGTAAAAGTTTGCACTGATGTAACTTTTACAACAAACTCTTTTATCACCTCCATAATCGAGAAACATCTCCTTAGTCCTTACTAAGGATATTCTTGACCAATGTCCAGTGATCTACTCCTAGATCACTATTGTACTCCCTTGCCAAATACAGAGCAAGGTATACAATAGGTCTGGTACATAGCATAGCATACTTTATAGAACCTATGACTGAGGCATAGGGAATGACTTTTCATTCTCTTTCTATTTTTTGATGTGATCGGGATTTGAGTCTTACTCAATTTCATACCTTTGCAACACAGGCAAGAACTCTTTCTTTAACTGTTCCATTTTGAACTATTTCAAAATCTTGCCAAGGTATGTAGTCATTGAAAATCTTATCAAGTGTCTTGATCTATCTCAATAGATCTTGATTCTCAATATATAAGTAGCTTTTACTGAGGTCTTTTCTTGAAAAACTTTTATTCAAGTATCCCTTTATGCTATCCAGAAATTCTATATCACTTCCAATCAATAATATGTCATCCACATATAATATCAGAAATGCTACAGAGCTCCCACTCACTTTCTTGTAAATACAGGCTTCTCCAAAAGTCTGTATAAAACCAAATGCTTTGATCACACTATCAAAACGTTTATTCCAACTCTGAGAGGCTTACACCAGTCCATAAATGGATCGCTGGAGCTTGCACACTTTGTTAGCTCCCTTTGGATTGACAAAACCTTCTGGTTGCATCATATACAACTCTTCTTTAATAAATCCATTAAGGAATGCAGTTTTGTTTATCCATTTGCCAGATTTCATAAAATGCGGCAATTGCTAACATGATTCGGACAGACTTTTAAGCATCGATACGAGCAAGAAAATCTCATCGTATTCAACACCTTGAACTTTGTCAAAAACCTTTTTCAACAAGTCTAGCTTTGTAGATAGTAACACTTCTATCAACGTCTGTCTTCCTCTTGAAGATCCATTTATTCTTAATGACTCACCGATCATCGGGCAAGTCAATCAAAGTCTACACTTTGTTCTCATACATGGATCATATCTCAGATTTCATGGCTTCTAGCCACTTTGCGGAATCTGGGCTCACCATCGCTTCTTCATAGTTCATAGGTTCATCATGATCTAGTAGCATGACCTCCAGAACAGGATTACCGTACCACTCTGGTGCGGATCTTACTCTGGTTGATCTACGAAGTTCAGTAGTATCTTGATCTGAAGTTTCATGATCATTATCATTGGCTTCCTCACTGACTGGTGTAGATGTCACTGAAACAGTTTTCTGTGATGAACTACTTTCCAGTAAGGGAGCAGGTACAGTTACCTCGTCAAGTTCTACTTTCCTCCCACTCACTTCTTTCGAGAGAAACTCCTTCTCCAGAAAGTTTCCGAATTTAGCAACAAAAGTCTTGCCTTTCGGATCTGTGATAGAAGGTGTATCCAATAGTTTCCTTTGGATATCCTATGAAGACGCACTTCTCCGATTTGAGTTTGAGCTTATCAGGATGAAACTTTTTCATATAAGCATCGCAACCCCAAATTTAAGAAACGACAACTTTGGTTTCTTGCTAAACCACAGTTCATAAGGCGTCGTCTCAACGGATTTTGATGGTGCCCTATTTAGCGTGAATGCAGCTGTCTCTAATGCATAACCCCAAAACGATAGTGGTAGATCGGTAAGACACATCATAGATCGCACCATATCTAATAAAGTACGGTTATGACGTTCGGACACACCATTATATTGTGGTGTTCTAGGTGGCATAAGTAGTGAAACTATTTCACATTGTTTTTAACTGAAGGCCAAACTCGTAACTCAAATACTCTTCTCTACGATCAGATCGTAGAAACTTTATTTTCTTGTTACGATGATTTTTCACTTCACTCTGAAATTCTTTGAACTTTTCAAATGTTTCAGACTTATGTTTCATCAAGTAGATATACTCATATCTGCTCAAATCATCTGTGAAGATCAGAAAATAATGATACCTGTCGAGAGCCTCAATATTCATCGGACTACATACATCAGTATGTATGATTTTCAACAAATCTATTGCTCGCTCCATTGTTCCGAAGAACAGAGTCTTAGTCATCTTGCCTAAGAGGCATGGTTCGCAAGCATCAACTGATTCATAATCAAGTGATTCAAAAAGCCCATCAGTATGGAGTTTCTTCATGCGCTTTACACCAATATGACCTAAACGGCAGTGCTACAAACAAGTTGCACTTATCATTATTAACTTTGCATCTTTTGGTTTCAATATTATGATTATGTGTATCACTATGATCGAGATCCAACGAACTATTTTCATTGGGTGTGTAACCATATAAGGTTTCATTCATGTAAACAGAACAACAATTTATTCTCTTACTTAAATGAATAACTGTATTACAATGAACATGATCAAATCATATTCATGCTCAACGCAAACACCAAATAACACTTATTCAGGTTCAACACTAATCCCGAAAGTATAGGGAGTGTGCGACGATGATCATATCAATCTTGGAACCACTTCCAACATACATCGTCACTTCACCCTTAACTAGTCTCTGTTTATTCTGCAACTCCCGTTTTGAGTAACTGAACAAGTATCAAATACTGAGGGGTTGCTATAAACACTAGTAAAGCACACATCAAACACCTGTATATCAAATATACCCTTTTTTTTTACTTTGCCATCCTTCTTATCCACCAAATATTTAGGGTAGTTCCGCTTCCAGTGACCATTTCCTTTGCAGTGTAAGCACTCAGTTTCAGGCTTTGGTTCAGCTTTGGGCTTCTTCGTGGGAGTGACAACTTGCTTGTCAATCTACTTGAAGTTCCCTTTCTTTCCCTTTGCCCTTTTTCTTGAAAATAGTGATCTTGTCAACCATCAACACTTGATGCTCTTTCTTGATTTCTACCTTCGTTGATTTCAACATCACGAAGAGCTCGGGAATCATTTTCATCATCCTTTGCATACTATAGTTCATCACGAAGTTCTACTAACTTGGTGATGGTGACTAGAGAATTCTGTCAATCACTATTTTATCTGGAAGATTAACTCCCACTTGATTCAAGCGATTGAAGTACCCAGACAATCTGAGCACATGCTCACTAGTTGAGCGATTCTCCTCCATCTTTTAGCTATAGAACTTGTTGGAGACTTCATATCTCTCAACTCGGGTATTTTCTTGAAATATTAACTTCAATTCCTGGAACATCTCATATGGTCCATGACGTTCAAAACGTCTTTGAAGTCCCGATTCTAAGCCGTTAAGCATGGTGCACTTAAACTATCAAGTAGTCATCATATTGAGCTAGCCAAACGTTCATAACGTCTGCATTTGCTCCTGCAATAGGTCTGTCACCTAGCGGTGCATTAAGGACATAATTCTTCTGTGCAGCAATGAGGATTTAACCTCAGATCACGGATCAAATCCGCAACATTGCTACTAACATTTTTTTTAAACACAATTTTCTCTAGGAACATATCAAAATAAACACAGGGAAGCAACAACGCGAGCTATTGATCTACAACATGATTTGCAAAATACTACCAGGACTAAGTTCATGATAAATTTAAGTTCAATTTAATCATATTACTTAAGAACTCCCACTTAGATAGACATCCCTCTAATCCTCTAAGTGATCACGTGATCCAAATCAATTAAACCATATCCGATCATCACGTGAGATGGAGTAGTTTCATCGGTGAACATCATTATGTTGATCATATCTACTATATGATTCACGCTCGACCTTTCGGTCTCCGTGTTCCGAGGCCATATCTGCATATGCTAGGCTCGTCAAGTTTAACCTGAGTATTCTGCGTGCGCAACTGTTTTGCACCCGTTGTATTTGAACGTAGAGCCTATCACACCCGATCATCACGTGGTGTCTCAGCACGAAGAACTTTTGCAACGGTGCATACTCAGGGAGAACACTTCTTGATAATTTAGTGAGAGATCATCTTATAATGCTACCGTCAATCAAAGCAAGATAAGATGCATAAAAAGATAAACATCACATGCAATCAATATAAGTGATATGATATGGCCATCATCATCTTGTGCTTGTGATCTCCATCTCCGAAGCACCGTCATGATCACCATCGTCACCGGCGCGACACCTTGATCTCCATCGTAGCATCGTTGTCGTCTCGCCAATCTTATGCTTCCACGACTATCACTACCGGTTAGTAATAAAGTAAAGCATTACATCGCGATTGCATTGCATACAATAAAGCGACAACCATATGGCTCCTGCCAGTTGCCGATAACTTGGTTACAAAACATGATCATCTCATACAATAAAATTCAGCATCATGCCTTGACCATATCACATCACAACATGCCCTGCAAAAACAAGTTAGACGTCCTCTACTTTGTTGTTGCATGTTTTACGTGGTTGCTACGGGCTTAAGTAAGAACCAATCTCACCTACGCATCAAAACCACAACGATAGTTTGTCAAATAGACTCCGTTTTAACCTTCGCAAGGACCGGGCGTAGCCATACTTGGTTCAACTAAAGTTGGAGAGGCAGTCGCCCGCAAGCCATCTCTGTGCAAAGCACGTCGAGGGAACCGGTCTCGCGTAAGCGTACGCGTAAGGTTGGTCCGGGTCGTCTCGTCCAACAATACCGCTGAACCAAAATATGACATGCTGGTAGGCAGTATGACTTGTATCGTCCACAACTAACTTGTGTTCTACTCGTGCATATAACATCAACATCATTAACCTAGGCTCGGATGCCACTGTTGGGTTTCGTAGTAATTTCAAAATTTTTCCTACGCGCACACAGGATCATGTGATGCATAGCAACGAGAGGAGAGTGTTGTCTACGTACCCAACGCAGACCGACTGCGGAAGCAATGACACGACGTAGAGGAAGTAGTCGTACGTCTTCACGATCCAACCGATCAAGCACCGAAACTACGGCACCTCCGAGTTCGAGCACACGTTCAGCTCAATGACGATCCCCGGACTCCGATCCAGCAAAGTGTCGGGGAAGAGTTTCGTCAGCACGACGGCGTGGTGACGATCTTGATGAACTACAGCAGCAGGGCTTCGCCTAAACTCCGCTACAGTATTATCGAGGAATATGGTGGCAGGGGGCACCGCACACGGCTAAGGAATCGATCACGTGGATCAACTTGTGTCAACTTGTGTGTTTAGAGGTGCCCCTGCCTCCGTATATAAAGGAGTAGAGAGGGGGAGGCTGGCCGGCCATAGAGGGAGGCGCAGGAGAGTCCTACTCCCTCTGGGAGTAGGATTCCTCCCCCCAATCCTAGTCCAACTAGGATTCCTCGGAGGGGAAGGGAGAGAGGGGGGCCGGCCACCTTCTCCTAGTCCTAATAGGACTAGGGGAGGGGGAAGAGGCGCAGCCACCTTGGGCTGCCCCTTTCTCCTTTCCACTAAGGCCCATGAAGGCCCATTTGGATCCCGGGGGGTTCCGGTAACCTCCCGGTAACCCGGTAAAATCCCGATTTCACCTGGAACACTTCCGATGTCCAAACATAGGCTTCCAATATATCAATCTTTACGTCTCGACCATTTCGAGACTCCTCGTCATGTCCGTGATCACATCCGGGACTCCGAACAACCTTCGGTACATCAAAATGCATAAACTCATAATATAACTGTCATCGTAACCTTAAGCGTGCGGACCCTACGGGTTCGAGAACAATGTAGACATGACCGAGACATGTCTCTGGTCAATAACCAATAGCGGGACCTGGATGCCCATATTGGCTCCTACATATTCTACGAAGATCTTTATCGGTCAGACCGCATAACAACATACGTTGTTCCCTTTGTCATCGGTATGTTACTTGCCCGAGATTCGATCGTCGGTATCCAATACCTAGTTCAATCTCGTTACCGGCAAGTCTCTTTACTCGTTCCGCAATACATCATCTCACAACTAACATATTAGTTGTAATGCTTGCAAGGCTTATGTGATGTGTATTACCGAGAGGGCCTAGAGATACCTCTCCGACAATCGGAGTGACAAATCCTAATCTCGAAATACGCCAACCCAACATCGACCATTGGAGACACCTGTAGTACTCCTTTATAATCACCCAGTTACGTTGTGACGTTTGGTAGTACCCAAAGTGTTCCTCCGGTAAACGGGAGTTGCATAATCTCATAGTCATAGGAACATGTATAAGTCATGAAGAAAGCAATAGCAACATACTAAACGATCAGGTGCTAAGCTAATGGAATGGGTCATGTCAATCAGATCATTCAACTAATGATGTGACCTCGTTAATCAAATAACAACTCATTGTTCATGGTCAGGAAACATAACCATCTTTGATTAACGAGCTAGTCAAGTAGAGGCATACTAGTGACACTCTGTTTGTCTATGTATTCACACATGTATTATGTTTCCGGTTAATACAATTCTAGCATGAATAATAAACATTTATCATGATATAAGGAAATAAATAATAATTTTATTATTGCCTCTAGGGCATATTTCCTTCAGGTGAATGGCTGCGGGTTCTCCTCGTCAATCCAGCACCAATCTGCTCTCCACTCCTCCCACTTGCCGCGGAACTCTCCCTCCAGATAGGTTTCTTTCTTGCCGGCCCTCGAGATCCAGGCGATTCCGCCGGATAATGGCTCCCCTCTCTCTACTCGGGGTATGAAGAAATGGCGGAAGAGGGCTACACTGGGGTGGACTCCGACAAAGTTTTCGCAGAGATGTGCGAAAACTGCCATGGTCAGAACGACATTGGGGGTGAAGTCAAGGAGGTGGAATCCGTAGGTATTCATGATGTCGCAGAAGAATTCAGAGAAAGGCGGGCAGAGCCCGCAGTAGAAGAACAATGCGAAGAAAGGGTATCCGTTTGGGGCCTTCTTCCAAGCGGTGGCGGGGAGTACCTTCGTGCACGGATGCGCGCTCGTCTCCGTCGACCAGAAGAGGTAGTAGTTCTCCCTCAGCTCCTTCGCGGCAAGCTTGGGGGGGAAGACGGCCCGCTCCTTCCGCAGCGCCGCAAGCCGCTGCGCCTCGGTCGACTTCACGACCTTCCCCTTGTCGGCTTTTGGAGCCATGGCGGAAGTGGTGGAGGAGGTCGACGGCGTTGGTGGTGCTGGTGGCGATGAGGGGCGGAGCGCTGCTCTCTCTCTCTCTCAGCTTTGGGTAGGCGAGGGAGCGGCGGAGATTTCTGAGATTGGAAGCAGCAACGCGCGAATGGGCGAACTTCCCCTGTTTCCCCTGCTTATAAAGAGGGAGGGGGCGGACGTTCCGCATTTCCGAATAAAGAAACCACCCACGATCTCTCCCACAATGCTGCATTCAACGCGTGCCGTTCGGGGAGGGCGTGGTGGATACGGAGAGAGATACGGCGTAACCTAGGCCGCGCGTGCCCGTGCCCTGTTTTGGGCCTGGCCCAATAGCGCTCGGCACCGTGTATGGCCCAGGCCCGGGGGCTCCTGTCGGTGTACTAGAGTAGGGGTACCCTAGTATCCCGAACTTGTGCACGGGCAGTCGCAGCATCCCGCGGCAAGGCTTGCCGGGTGACCGCCAAGGTCCTCCGTGGTTCCTTTGGAGCCATTCAAGAACAAAGTATCCAAACCAAGACACCACAAGACCCCGGCAAGAGGAGCTTGCCGGGAAGGCCAACCAAGGCAAGGCGTTTAAGGAGACAAGACCCCGGCAAGAGGAGCTTGCCGGGAAGGCCACCCAAGGCACCTCAAGGAACTTGCCGCGGCGCGCCTCGCGTCCCGGCAAGGCCCGGTGAGCGACAAGCTCCCGGACGCGACAAGACAACAACCGCGGCAAGGCGCTTGCCGCAGCAAGCCACCACTCTGTGCCCGCGCTCTAGCACATCCACCAACGTGTCGCTCTGGGACCCTTCCAGGCGTGCGTGGCGGGAGGCTGTGCAGCCAGCGGTGCGCGGTGGCAAGTGGCGCTGACAAGTTTGCCATCATGGCGAGCGGTGGCGTCCCCGACAGTCCCTTCTGCACTGTTTAGGCGACACAGACGGGCATTTATTGCCCTTGTCCCCTGCCGTCAGGGTTAGGTATGATAGACTGTAGCAGGTAGCTGTGCCTACCGCAGCACCTTTCCAGTTTTACCCTTCGTCTTCGTTGCCACCTGTCGGTGACCCCTTGAGCATATAAAAGGAGGCCCATGCGCAACATAGAGAGAGGGAGCTGGTTCAGAGAACACTCATGCTCGGGCTCGTTAGCCGCTGGTGTGTACTGTAGCACTCCGCGCTCCCGAGCTAGAACTCAATACAAACCAGAAAGCAGGAGTAGGGTTTTACGCATCCGTGTGGCCCGAACCTGGGTAAACTGCTCGTGTGCTTCGCCTCGATCCGCTCTTTGCATGACCTCCGCCCCCGCCGAACCGAAAGGGACTCGGTCCGCCGGTCCCATAGGTGTTCGTGGATTAGTCCGTTGACACTTGTGCTATAATATGTAGGAAATATCGAGTGGCCTAGATTTTCTAGAAAGATAATTAAACGACATTTCAGGTTGACTTTAAGTTTGTTGGGACTCCACCATATATGAGAGAAGAAGAATGCTGACTGTTGTCATGGGGGTAGTTCTTCCTCTTCTTTCTCGTGATAGACCTTTTGGTAATGCACGGGAAGGAAGTGAAGAATGACCATCACAGACGGTCGCACATGTTAGAGAGGAATTAGTGAGGGAGAGTCTCCACCATATATGTGTGGACGAAGAATCCTGACTGTTGTCGTGGGGGTCGCTTCTCCTTCGTTCCTGTGTGCTAGAAATTTTGGTGTAATGCACTCGGGAACGAAGGGAGGAGCGACCATCACTGACAGTCGAATATATACACCACGTGGGCTAAGAGTTATCAAGAAAAGACTCGATAGACCGTTAGTCAACCCGTGATGAATAATAATGATCTATTTTAGTTTTTGTAGTACATATATTGAATTTTAGTAGTTTAATCTTTGAATTATGAACATAGGAAATGTTTGACGACGATGATAGGATCCCAGAGTGCGACTACTACGGGAACGGCCAAGGTCTGTGCGACAGGCCTCACCTGGTAGATGGTCCGCAGTTCAGTATTAAGCTTGACGAGACCTTCAATGTTGAAACGGTACACACCGACGACAAGTCTTTTTTCGTAATTAAGCATGACTTCTGCTTCTTCAATGTGTAATTTCCGTATTTTAAAATTCTACTAGCTTATCCCATGCCATGCAAGACGTTATGTCTTGGAGCTTCTGAATTTTGAAGATCATGAGAATATGGAGACAAAGATAGTTCACCTCAGGACCCATCATGGTTATGCTTTTGCTGTAAAGCTATACAATTCGGAGAGCGTATCCCATTTTGGTTGCTCGAATTGGGAAGCACTATGCAAGGCGTATGATTTTCAGGAGGGTATGCATGTCACCTTCGATCTTGGTGATCCTAAAGATGACATCGGCAAAGAGAATATCGACATTTGGGTCCTTGTTGATACGCTTCCAGTTCTACATCTATGTGAGTTTCTCAAACATATTTATTAAGTAATTTATATTGTTTATTTCAAAATAATTGACATCTTATTTCCATCGACAGTTTATTTTCATTCTTCAAAAAATGTATGTAAGATGTTAGACATAACCTACTACACTAACGGCACTGAATTAACTTATGAGGAGAAAGATCATCTTATCTCATTTATTATTGTGTTGAGAATTACAATATCAATTATGAAACTCCTGCACACTATGGTCAATATGTGCCACTAGTGCACGTGTTGAACTACGGTAACATCCATGGAGATGGCATGGTAAGATTTTTTACTATTACGACATCCATGCATCTTTTGCATATATTCTTCTAAAGCTAAACTACATTGCTAACTACGACATTATTATTATGATTTTCAACAGAAAATCCTGAAGGACTGTGTGCCTGATCTAATGTTTTCGAAAGGTCACCTTGATGTTATTAGCTTACAGCCAGGTCTGTCCATGCTTCACCGCTGTTCATACCGGATTTCTAAAACCGATGAAGACATGAAAATCAAAGAATGAAAAACATGTATGAACAATCATAGGGAGCTACTTGGAAGCAACATTGTGCGAAGCGCAAGAATTGGAGACAGTATAATCTCCATTCTCCATAATGGAGCGTCAGGGGCTATCTTGTTTTATGCTATTTTATCTTAGAGAGGGTAGTAGGTCCTAACTAATACTCATGATCATGTGCTAAGAACAATTAAGTAGGGTTGGTTAGATGACTATAATGATGATGAGTAAGACTTGTTATTATGATACCGATGGTGAGTTATTAGATGACTATGATGATGATGATGAGTATGAATTTTTTATTATGATAGCGATGATGAGTTATTGTTAATGATGATGATTAGTTGTTATATGAGCATGATGAGTTATTATATATATTAGAGGGTGAAAGAGACTACTATATATATAATAACTCATCATGATCATAAAATCATTGTTGGGGAACGTAGCATGCAATTTCAAAAAATTTCCTACAATCACGCAAGATCTATCTAGGAGATGCATAGCAATGAGAGGGGAGAGTGTGTCCATGTACCCTCGTAGACCAAAAGCGAAAGCATTTGACAACGCAGTTGATGTAGTCGAACTTCTTCTCGTTCCGACCGCTCAAGTACCGAATGTACTGCAACTCCGAGTTCTGCACACGTTTAGCTCGATGACGTCCCTCGAACTCTTGATCCAGCAAAGTGTCGAGGAAGAGTTTCGTTAGAACGACGGTGTGGTGACGGTGATGGTGAAGTGATCCGCGCAGGGCTTCGCCTAAGCACTACAACAATATGACCGGAGGAGTAAACTGTGGAGGGGGGCGCCGCACATGGCTAACAGTTGTTTTCGTGTGTTCTAGGTGCCCCCCACATATATATAGGTTGCAGGGGGGAAGAGGCAGCCAGGGGGGAGCCCAAGTAGGCTGAGTACTACTTGGGCTGCCACCCCAATTCGGCCACCCTTCCTTGTTTTCCGGAGGGAGAAGGAAAGAAGAGGGGGAGAGAAGGAAGGGGGAGGCCGAATCCCTCCCCTTCCTTTCTCTCTTCCCTTTTTCCCTTCCTCTTCCTATTCGGCCTACATGGGGGGCGAGCAGCCCATGCTGGCTGCTGCATTTCCCCTCTTGGCCCAATAGGCCCAAATCTTTGCCGGGCGTGTCCGTAACCCCTTCTAGTGACCTGATACGTACCTGGTACCCCCGGAACACTTCCGGTGTCCAAATATCATCATCCTATATATGAATCTTTACCTCTTGACCATTTTGAGACTCCTCGTCATGTCCGTGATCTCATCCGGGACTCCGGACAACATTCGATCACCAAATCACATAACTCATATAATACAGAATCGTCATCGAACGTTAAGCGTGCGGACCCTACGGGTTCGAGAAATATGTAGACATGACCGAGACACCTCTCTGGTCAATAACCAATAGCGGAACCTGGATGCTCATATTGGTTCCCACATATTCTTGATAGATCTTTATCGAGCGTACCATAACGACAACATACGTTATTCCCTTTGTCATCAGTATGTTACTTGCCCGAGATTCGATCGTTGGTATCTTCATACATAGTTCAATCTTGTTACCGGCAAGTCTTTTTACTTGTTCCATAATGCATCATCCTGCAACTAACTCATTAGTCACATTGCTTGCAAGGCTTATCATGATGTGCATTACCGAGAGGGCCCAGAGATACCTCTCCGATACTTGGAGTGACAAATCCTAATCTCGATCTATGCCAACCCAACAAACACCTTCGGAGATACCTATAGAGCATCTTTATAATCACCAAGTTACGTTGTGACATTTGATAGCACACAAGGTATTCCTCCGGTATTCGGGAGTTGCATAATCTCATAGTCGAAGGAATATGTATTTGACATGAAGAAAGCAATATAAATAAAACTTAACAATCATTATGCTAAGCTAACGAATGGGTCTTGTCCATCACAACATTCTCCTAATGGTGTGACCCCGTTCATCAAATGACAACACATGTCTGTGGCTAGGAAACTTAACCATCTTTGATTAAAGAGCTACTCTAGTAGAGGCTTACTAGGGACACTGTGTTTTGTCTATGTATCCACACATGTATCAAGTTTCCGATTAATACAATTCTAGCATGAATAATTAACATTTATCATGATATAAGGAAATATAAATAACAACTTTATTATTGCCTTGAGGGCATATTTCCTTTAATCATATGATGAGACTACTATATAAAAGCAGTACAAATACAGCGCCAATATGATGCATTAAAAAACAGGAAAAGTCAACAGTAGCGTGGTTATAGAGGCGCTGCTGCTATTAGCAGTAGCGTGATACGTCTCCAATGTATCTATAATTCTTATTGTTCCATGCTACTATATTATCTATCTTGGATGTTTTATATGCATTTATATGCTATTTATATGATTTTTGGGACTAACCTATTAACCTAGAGCCCAGTGCCAGTTTTTGTTTTTTTCCTTGTTTTTGAGTTTCGCAGGAAAGGAGTATCAAACGGAGTCCAATTGACCTAAAACTTTACGATGATTGTTTTTGGACCAAAATAAGCCCACGGAGTACCGGAGATGCACCAGAGGAGTCCCGAGGCCTCCACAAGGGTGGAGGGCGTCCCCACCCCCTAGGGCGCGCCCTCCGATCTTGTGGGCCCCTCGTGGACTCCCCTGACTTGTTCTCAACGGCAACACCTCTTATATATTCCCAAACATCCAGAACAGAACCTAGATCGGGAGTTCCGCCACCGCAAGCCTCTGTAGCCACCAAAAACCAATTAGGACCCTGTTCCGGCACCCTGCCGGAGGGGGAAATCATCACCGGTGGCCATCTTCATCATCCCGGTGCTCTCCACGATGAGGAGGGAGTAGTTCACCCTCGGGGCTGAGGGTATGTACTAGTAGCTACGTGTTTGATCTCTCTCTCTCTCTCTCTCTCTCTCTCTCGTGTTCTTGATTTGGCTTGATCTTGATGTATCGCGAGCTTTGCTATTATAGTTGGATCTTATGATGTTTCTCCCCCTCTACCTTCTTATAATGGATTGAGTTTTCCCTTTGAAGTTATCTTATCGGATTGAGTCTTTAAGGATTTGAGAACACTTGATGTATGTCTTGCATGTGCTTATCTGTGGTGACAATGGTATATTCACGTGATCTACTTGATGTATGTTTTGGTGATCAACTTGCGGGTTCTTTGACCTTGTGAACTTATGCATAGGGGTTGGCACACATTTTTGTCTTGACTCTTTGGTAGAAACTTTAGGGCACTCTTTGAAGTTCTTTGTGTTGGTTTGAATAGATGAATCTGAGATTGTGTGATGCATATCATATAATCAAACCCGCGGATAGTTGTGGTGACATTGGAGTATCTAGGTGACATTAGGGTTTTGGTTGATGTGTGTCTTAAGGTGTTATTTTAGTACGAACTCTAGGGTTGTTAGTGACACTTATAGAAATAGCCCAATAGAATAAGTTTGAGGTGGTTTCGTACCCTACAATAATATCTTTGTTTGTTCCCCTCTATTAGTGAATTTGGAGTAGCTCGTTGTTGCACGTTGAGGGATTGTTATATGACCTAATTATGTTATCATTGTTGAGAGAACTTGCACTAGTGAAAGTATGAACCCTAGGCCTTGTTTTTAAGCATTGCAATGCCGTTTTCACTCACTTTTGTTACTTGCTACCTTGCTGTTTTTATATTTTTAGATTACAAAAACCTATATCTACCATCCATATTGTACTTGTATCACCATCTCTTCGCCGAACTAGTGCACCTATACAATTTACCATTATATTGGGTGTGTTGGGGACACAAGCGACTCTTTGTTATTTGGTTGCAGGGTTGTTGAGAGAGACCATCTTCATCCTATGCCTCCCATGGATTGACAAACCTTAGGTCATCCACTTGAGGGAAATTTGCTACTGTCCTACAAAACTCTGCACTTGGAGGCCCAACAATGTCTACAAGGATAAAGTTGCGTAGTAGACATCAAACTCTTTTCTGGCGCCGTTGCCAGGGAGGTTAGTGCATGAACGTATATCTTTAGATCTTGCAATCGAATCTTTTAGTTTCTTGTTTTGTCGCTAGTTTAGTTTATGAAAGGAAATGAAAAAATGGAATTGAGGTTGCCTCATATGATTCATCTTTTTAATGTATTTCATGAAAAATAAGGATTCCGATAATTGTGCCAAAGTGTTAGAAGAAGAATGCATTAAAATATTTGGCACTAAATTTGTGAATGATGAGCATGATTGCAATGTTATTAGAATGAATTATTTGAATATCCATGATGCTATTGATATGCAAAGCCACAAGCCTGGGGATGCTATGTTTGATGAAGATCATATTTTTTGTCCCCCAAGTTTTGATGAGCAAATTTATTATGATGATAGCATGCCTCCTATTTATGATCATTATATTGATGAAAGTGGGTTTGGAAGAGTTGTTGGGGAACATAGTAATTCAAAAAATTCATACGATCACGCAAGATCTAACTAGGAGATGCATAGCAACAAGAGGGGCGAGTGTGTCCATGTACCCTCGTAGACCGAAAGCGGAAGCGTTTAGTAATGCGGTTGATGTAGTCGAACGTCTTCACGATCCAACCGATCCAAGTACCGAACATACAGCACCTCCGTGTTCAGCACACGTTCAGCATGATGACGTCCCTTGAGCTCTTGATCTAGTTGAGGACGAGGGAGATTTCCGTCAGCATGACGACATGGTGATGGTGTTGATGATGTGATCCGTGCAGGGCTTTGCCTAAACACTACGAAAATATGACCGAGGTGGTAAACTGTGGAGGGGGGGTACTGCACATGCCTAAGACAATTGATCTTGTGTGTTCTAGGGTGCCCCTACCTCCGTATATAAAGGAGGAGAGGGGGAAGCCGGCCGGCCCCTGTAGGGCGCGCCAAGAGAGAGGAGTCCTACTAGGACTCCAAGTCCTAGTAGGATTCCACTTGGTGGAAGGAGAAGAAGGAAGGGAGAGGGAGAGGGACAGGGAGAGGGAAAGGGAAAGGGGGGCCGCGCCCCCTCTCATAATTCTATTCGGACTCCCCATGGGGGGCACCTCCTCATGGCCTGCCCTCTCTCTCCCCTAAGGCCCATGTTGGCCCATTACTTCCCCCGGGGGTTCCAGTAACCCCTATGGCACTCCGTTTTTACCCGGTACATCTCGGAACTCTTCCGGTGTCTGAATAACATCGTCCAATATATCACTCTTTATGTATTGACCATTTCGAGACTCCTCGTCATGTCCGAGATCTTATCTGGGACTCCGAACAAACTTCGGTCATCAAAAACACATAACTCATAATACAAATTGTCATTGAATGTTAAGCGTGCGGACCCTACGGGTTCGAGAACTATGTAGACATGACTGAGACACATCTCCAGTCAATAACCAATAGCGGAACCTGGATGCTCATATTGGTTCCTACATATTCTACGAATATCTTTATCGGTCAAACCGCATAGCAACATACGTTATTCCCTTTGTCATCGGTATGTTACTTGCCCGAGATTCAATCGTCGGTATCTTCATACCTAGTTCAATCTCGTTACCGACAAGTCTCTTTATTCATTCCATAATGAATCATCCTGCAACTATCTCATTAGTCACATTGCTTGCAAGGCTTATAGTGATGTGCATTACCGAGAGGGCTGATACGTCTCCAACGTATCTATAATTTTTGATTGTTCCATGCTATTATATTATCTGTTTTGGATGTAAATGGGCTTATTTATACACTTTTATATTATTTTTGGGACTAACCTACTAACCCAAGGCCCAGTGCAAATTGCTGTTTTTTTTGCCTATTTCAGTGTTTCGCAGAAAATGAATATCAAATGGAATCCAAACGGAATGAAACCTTCGGGAAAGTTATTTTTGGAACAAACGTGATCCAGGGGACTTGGAATAGACGTCAAGAAAGAAATGAGGTGGCCACGAGGTAAGAGGGTGTGCCCCCACCCTCGTGGGCCCCTCGCAGCTCCACCGACCTACTTCTTCCTCCTATATATATATATATATATATATATATATATATATATATATTCGTCACCCTGGGTGAGGAATAGTTATTCTTCACCCCCTCTCTATTTTGACGTCAATGCACCGTATTTTTAGGTTCCGTAAATTTTGTCTTATTTCATACGTAAAAAGAGAACGTAAGAAAATATATACTCGTCCTAGAAAATATTTTATGTTACTTAAAATTACGAACGTAAAACATAGTGTAAAACATACATAAAATGCGATATTTCTGGTCTTATAACGTATTTTTTTGTTTTCTTATATCAAATTTTACGTAATGAATCAATACAAATGTAAATATTTATATTTCAAACGTAATTTATTTATGAAGTGGTCGTAAGATTACCTCGGGTGAAGAATAATTTATTCTGCACCCTGGGTGATAAATAGTATCACTATATATATATATATATATATATATATATATATATATCCATATACCCTGAAAACATCCAGGAGCACCACAAAACCCTATTTCCACCGCCGCAACCTTCTGTACCCAAGAGATCCCATCTTGGGGCCATTTCCGGAGCTCCACCGGAGGGGGAATCGATCATGGAGGGCTTCTACATCAACACCATAGCCTCTCCGATGATGTGCGAGTAGTTTACCACAGACCTTCGGGTCCATAGTTATTAGCTACATGACTTCTTCTCTCTCTTTGGATCTCAATACAAAGTTCTCCTCGATCTTCTTGGAGATCTATTCGATGTAACTCTTTTTGCGGTGTGTTTGTCGAGATTTGATGAATTGTGGGTTTATGATCAAGTTTATCTATGAACAATATTTGATTCTTCTATGACATCTTTATGTATGATTAGTTATCTTTGCAAGTCTCTTTGAATTATTAGTTTGGTTTGGCCTACTAGATTGATCTTTCTTGCAATGGGAGAAGTGCTTAGCTTTGGGTTCAATCTTGCATTGTCCTTTCCCAGTGACAGCAGGGGCAGCAAGGCACGTATTGTATTGTTGCCATCGAGGATAAAAAGATGGGGTTTATATCATATTGCTTGAGTTTATCCCTCTACATCATGTCATCTTGCCTAATGCGTTACTATGTTCTTATGAACTTAATACTATAGATGCATGCTGGATAGCGGTCGATGTGTGGAGTAATAGTAGTAGATGCAGAATCGTTTTCGTCTACTTGTCGCGGACATGATGCCTATATACATGATCATGCCTACATATTCTCATAATTATGCACTTTTCTATCAATTGCTCGACAGTAATTTGTTCACCCACCGTAATACTTTTGCTATCTTGAGAGAAGCCACTAGTGAAACCTATGGCCCCCGGGTCTATATATTGTCATATAAGTTTCCCATCTTTATTTTGCAATCTTTACTTTCAATCTATATCATAAAAATACCAAAAATATTTATCTTATTATTATTATATCTATCAGATCTCACTCTCGTAAGTGACCGTGAAGGGATTGACAACCCCTTTCACTACAAAAAAATACACTTCCATGATGATACGTGTTTGTCACAGTAGGTCACGTTTTCTGTCATGCATGTACATCCATGACAAATTTATGACAGAATCAAGATAGTCATACATGTGCCGTCGTAGAAGTGTTCCATGACATCACCAAAATTATCATCACGGAAGTTTCCACTTCCATGACGATAAATCGCGTGTCATAGAATTGCTTTCATCAAGGGTGACCGACACGTGGCATCCACCGTAACGGAACGCCGTTAAGCTATCGGGTCCGGTTTTGGATCCGATAACCCGTTAACAGCCCGGACCAATGGGGATTTTCCATGTGTAAAATCATCATTGGCCGGAGGAAACACGTGTTGCCTCACCGTTGGGACAGATGTCATCCACTCATTGGACAGGAGGCGCCTATGGTTGGTCGACACGTGGCACGGTCCAACAGTGGCCATTCCGGTGAAAAAGGCCGGCCCAGTAAAAAATAGCAGGCCGGCCCATATAAGGCCTACTTGTGTCAGGTCCATTTAAGTCCACGGCCCATACGAGATGTGCCAATTCGGCCTGTCAACGGCCCATTAAATATGTGACACCATTGCAGCCCATCGTCAGTTCGAGCCCATTAATAGCCGCTATATATTTGGGCTCAATATCGGCCCGATGAGATTTCGGCCTGTTAACAGCCCATTCAGTGGATGGGCCAATTTTCACGATGTACATCTTTCAGCCTTTTAGCGACCCATTTAAATATTGGGCTAATTTCCGGCCCTGTGTCTTTCAACCTGTTGATGGCCCATAAATCAGTTGGGCCATTTGTAGTCGGACCTGAGTTTTGGCCTTTTAGCGACCCATTTAAGTGTTGGGCTACTTTCTGGCCCGGTGTGTCTTTCAGCCTTGTGACGTCCCATATATCTGTTGGGCCATTTGTAGTCGGACCTGAGTTTTGGCCTTTTAGCAACCCATTCAAGTGTTGGGCCAATTCCCGGACCTGTGTGCCTTTCAGCCTATTAACGGACCATAAATGAGTTGGGCCATTTGTAGTCGGTCCTGAGTTTTGGCCTTTTAACGGCCCATGCCCTTCATGGCCCAATACCTGATCAGTTTCTCTTTCGGCCTGCTAAAGGCCCACAACATAATTGGGCCATTTACAATACGACCTGACTTTCGGCCTCTTAGCGGCCCATGCTCTTCATGGTCCAGTACAAGCCCGCTATCTCTTTCAGCCCACTAAAGGCCCACAGTATAGTTGGGCCATGTGTAGCCTGAACTTAGTAACGGCCTGTTAACGGCCCGTGAAATCAATTGCGCCCCCTGTTGCCCGCTTCGATGTCAGGCTGTTAACGACCCGGGAGTTAAGAGGGCCGACCATTAACTTTCGGCCCGGTAACGACCCATTAACTTAATGGGCCCACTAAAGTTCGTACATGTCTTTAGGCCAAATTAGATAATTTGAGCCCATTACGACGAGCAATTATGCACAGGACCAAAATCGATCAAGCAAAGGTATGGCATACAGGGAAAAACATTGCACATCCAGCATATATTACAGGAAATTACATCCACTGGGCAATCAAAGATTGATGCCAGTGCAAATAAATGAACAGAAACTAACGATCTACAACGTCACAATCTGCAACCTCAGCACGGATGACGCCCATAAGCATGTGGGCAAGTTCTTGCTGCTTTGCTACACTGTCTCTGAAAACATTGATCAGTTGTTGTGTCGCACGACTCTGAACCTCTGATTCCTCCACCATTTCCATCATTCCTTCAGCCATTAATTGGTTCACAAACATACATTTTTTCCATTGCATTGGAGACAGAGGATACTGAACAGATTCAGATGGCGACTTTGGCAGGCTTGTATTATTGATAGTGGAGAGTGTCTCGACAACTGCATCATAAAATTAATTAGGAGGGGAACCAAACAGATTAATCATGAGTTATTGGCATATTACCTGGCCTAGATTTATTGGAAAGAAACAATGGGGTTGCCTTGCTGTTTTCAGAGTTTATCTTATTATCTTTAGCAGCCTGGACCAAATTAAGACACTAGCATTGCTATCATTGGCTCAGTCAGATACTAGGAAAGCAACATTGGCACAACGAACGTTTGGGCAACTAGCCAACACCAAATTAACACAATATGGCACAACTATCATCAGCTAGGTAAGGTAATACGAAACCAACATTGACACAATGAATGAATGGGCAACCAGAGCAGCACTACAATTCAGTAATGTGCATGATATGAGATAGTACACTCATGCAACTCAGTATGCAAAACTACCAGGCAGTTTTATGTACAAAATTCAACATTGGCACCTTTAACATTTTGCTACAACTAATTTTAGATCATACAAAGGTTGGATTCATGCCGATTAACAAAATACACGCTGAAGTAAAAATATAGTGATATACAACAGGTACTTACATCAGCATTGGAGCACGGAGAATTCCCGCAAGATATTTTCCTCGAATACAATCCCAATGAAGGAAATCTTCTATCATTTAACCTTATTTCATAAAAGAGAGATGGGTAAGAAACATGTAGAAAATATGATCAGAATGCTATAAAATTTCATGATGCGAGGATACGCACACACTTCTTAGAATGGAGTTGACATTCTTTTGCTGGACTTGAGCGGACTAGTTCTTTGGCCACTGGAATCTGCTTATTATCAGGATTATCAGTGGGAGTTGGGTTTCTCTGTGCTGGAGCAGTATCTATGAAAAATGGAGTTGGTTTATTATCTCCTGGCGTTTGGATCTTTTGCAAAGACCTGGTTTGTAACCCTTCAGATTCTAACATAGCCATCTTCCTCTTGCATGCCTTATATAGAAGAATGGTGCTTCAATTATAAAACATGCTACAACATAGATGGAATAGGTATCGAAGAATAGAAAGGCATGCCATATTGACATGTATTCCCTCCATCCGGAAATAAATGGATGGGTCTAGGCGTATTTCAGTTCTAGATACATCTAGTTTTATCCGTTTCTGCAACATGTAATCCGGACAGAAGGAGTATGATGTAAGATCTAGGGATACGACAGGACAACCAAGTAAAAAAACACTGAAAACCCACTGCAGAACCAAAGTAATCAAACCCACTGATATGAGATAGTACACTCATGCAGCCCAGGATGCAAAACTACCAGGCAGTTTTCCTTAAAAAATTCAACATTGTGGCCTTTAATCACACATTTTGCCACAACTAAATTTAGATTAGATAAAGGTTGGATTCACACCGATTAACAAAATACATGCTGATGTAAAAATATAGTGATATACAATAGGTACTTACATCTGCATTGGAGTATAGAGAATTCCTGCAAGAATCTGTCCTTACAGACGATACCAGTGCAGAAATTCTTCTATCTGTTAAGCTTATTTTCTAAAAGAGAGATGGGTAAGAAACATGTAGAAACTATGATCAGCATGCTATAAAATTTCATGATGCAAGGATATGCACACGCTTCTTAGAATGGAGTTGACATATTTTTGCTGGACTAGAGTGGACTAGTTCTTTGGCTAATGGAATCTACTTATTATCAGTAGGAGTTGGGTTTCTCTGTGCTGGAGCAGTATCTATAAAAACTGGAGTTGGTTTATTATCTCCTGGCGTTTGGATCTTTTGCAAAGACCTGGTTTGTAACCCTTCAGATTCTAACATAGTCGTATTCCCCTTGCATGCCTTGTATAGAAGAATGGTGCTTCAATTATAAAACATGCTACATCAGAGAGATGGAATAGGTACTGAAGAATAGAAAGGCATGACATATTGACATGTATTCCCTCCATCCGAAAAAATGGATGTGTCTAGGCGTACTTCAGTTCTAGATACATCTTTTTTATCCATTTCAGCAATATGTAATCCGGACGGAGGGAGTATGGTGTGACAGCTAGGGATACGGCAGGACAACACAATAAAAAACACTAGTTGAATGTAAAACTGTATGCTAGCGGAATACATACAGAAATAACTAAGGAAACATACACGTGTATGATTGGGAAACTAAGATGGCATTGCAACAGAGCACTAGAACATCACTTCAATGTAAAAAAAACATGGTATGGTAGTGTCAGGACCCCGATTCCAAGTCACATTGATCTAGCCCGTAACACCTCATATCACATTGCGGCCTCACACACGGTATCCCCACGGGTGTCGCCTTACCATGGCCCAGGACCGTTTGCGCCTTTTGGCTCACATATATGATAGTGTCGCTAGCATCCATATGATAGAGAACCCGGGCCGACATGGCTAGTCGTGAACCCAAAGCGGCACAGACCTATGGAGACAGGCATACATGGATCACATCGAGCATGTCGGTCAACAGCGTGTGAATTCGGGCTGTAGCACTGGGCTAACAGGACTCCGGGGAACCCGGGCTCTAGCAGGCTAGGCAGGACTCCGGATGTCACCACATGACATTTCCCTGAAGGGACAGACATAGGAACGAAGTGAAACACATGTCGGCCAGTCAAGTGTCCTGAGCAGTAGTGCTGGGCTAGCAGGACTCCGGTGAACCGGGCTGTAGCGGACTACTATGGCTCGAGGAGCACTAGACTACATTTCCCCATAAGAGAGGTTGTCAAGGATAAACAACTCGATTGTTGGATCCCACACATATCAAGCATTTCAATCATACACACAATATGCTCGATATGTGCAAATACAACATGGCATCACAACAAAACTCTACAACTCAAGTACTTTATTTAAAGGCTCCAAAGAGCCATACATAACATGTTCATATAGGTAGGGGTCACATGACCCGACACTCAAGTCATACAAGCATACAAGCACATGCGGAAGCAAATAGTCTGGGTACAGACACTAGAAAGAAAGAAGGCTTGTCGAAGCCTGTCTATCTACATAGGACCCTCCATGGCCAGGATCACCACCTGGGTGGCAAGTTACTCATCGACGTCGAGGTCTACATAAAACCCATCGGAGGGGGCGGTGTTGTCGTCCGAAAACAGTAATTAAAGCAAACATGAGTACAAAGGTACTCAGCAAGTCTTACAACAGAACCTACTATACATGCTCATCCTCAAGAATGTGGTGGAGTTATTGCAGCAGGCCAGCTTTGATTCTTGGCTAAGCTATCCTACGAGACACCACTGGTAAAATAGTTTTCGCACACGAGTCCACTAATCACCAACACAATACTCCAACGGGGATCCTCCCTAGTCATCCTACGAGAGGGCCATCCTCGGTACTCACACTTATCTTGAGTCTTTTAGTAGTAACCATTAACTTGTCTATGAACTGTATAGGCAATCCAGTAGTCCTTTACCGCGGACGCGGCTATTCGAATAGATGATGTTAACCCTGCAGGTGTGTACTTCTTCATACACGCTCTCACCACTTACCGTCGTTTACACGACATGTACTCGACAACCTTCAAGCGGAAGCCCAACGAGGGTGTCGGCCACGGCCTACCTAAACACTCAAGTCTCTAGTCCAGGTTTATCACCAATCCAGGTTCCATCCGTAGCGAGTCCGGCCGAGGTTTCCACATACGGCCCCGAACGATGTGAACAGGGTCCCGAGACGCCAAACGGGCGCCCGGCATACCCGGCCACGGTGTATCTACCGCATCATAGCCCACCCCTAGGGTCAGCGCTACGCACGGCCGCCAACACATAACCTACAAACACCAGAAACTAGTTGCAACTCCTGGACAGAGTACTAGGGTGATTAAGAAGCCGAGAGGGTCCATTGGTTTCGGGCCCAATGTATGGTAGTAGCTGATTCTTAAATCACACATACAGATCTCAGTTCTTAGGGACGACCTCAATGAAACAACCCACCATGTACTCCTACATGGCCTCTCAACGATACCTTTACCAAATCATGTTCAACACGACCCTCACATTACCGACATAATCATTTCACTCTAGCCCATCACCCAGATGAACCAGACCTGACACAACTCTAAGCATAGCAGGCATAGCAAGGTAGGAAACACATACATGGCTCAATAAACTCCTACACATGCTAGTGGGTTTCATCTAGTTACTGTGGCAATGACAGGTCATGCAGAGGATAATGGTTCAACTACCGCAGCACACAGCAGTTTGAAATGTTGTTGTCTTAATGCAGTAAGTGAGAGCAGAAGCGAGAACATGGGATTGTATCGATATGATCAATGGGGCTGCTTGCCTGATGGAGTGGTAGTAGGGTACTGCCATTCAGTTGGATACTCGGAGATATCCTCGGAGGCAGAACCTACCACGAAAGACACCACAGATTATAATCAACACATGGCAATATGCAACAATATGATGCATGCTAAGACATGGCAAAATGAGGTGTCATGCCTAAGTTCTTATGCATTATAAGTGTATTAGCTTGTTTCACCTAAACAACAAGGTTAAAGTGTTTTTTCATGCATGAAACCATTACAGATGGAAAGATTGAATTTGTCTGATCATTTTTATATATAATTTGTTTGATTTGGAGCTATGGTGGATTTTCTATGATTTTTAGAAGTTTTGGCTATTTTCTGGAATTTCCTATATAAGAATAAATCCAGAAAATGAATAACTGCGTCAGCACTGCATCACCATGACGTCAACGGGTCAAAGGTGCCAGCCCAGGTCAAACCTGATGGCTGGGACCCACACCTCAGTGAAACAACTAATTAACAGGGTTAAGTTAATACTAACTAAACTGTCAGTGGGGCCTGGGCCCGCATGTCAGTGACCTATTGGGTTAACTAAAAGTTAATTAGTGCTAAGCTAAAATTAGCAGGGCTCTGGGCCCACCTGTCATTGACCCAGGGGAGTTAAACCCCAGGTCAAACGAGGTCAACTCACCGGCGGTTTGACGCCAGCGACGACAGACGCGGCGGAGGGCTTCGGGAATCGCCCATAGGCAACCATTTGCGCGGCGGAGAGGCTCTACGTGACGAGGATACTCGTCCGCGTCTAGTGGTGGTGGTGTTTGGGCTCGGGGTGGTTAGAAAAGACACCGGCGACGAGTTTGGCAGCGGCCGGAGCTCGGGTGAGCTCAGACTCGTCGCTAGGGGGCACGGAGAGGCACGTGGTTTGGTGCGTTGAGCTCCCGGAGGTGCGGTAAGTGCGGTGACGCGCTCGGTTTTGAGCTTACGCGTCTGTGGCCACGACAGCGACATGGCCGGCAGAGCCGAGCTCTCGGCCGTGATGGCCAACGGGGTTAGGGGGCAGCTCGAGCGACGTGTCTAGGGGGAGAAGAAAGAGGAGCTCATGGCGAGTGCAGCGGTGGCCTCAGAGAGCTCGGGGAGGCAGCGAGTTGAGCGCGGGGTCGCCGGCGATCTCGGAGCCCGAAGGTTGAAGAAGAGGTCGAGGAAGGCGTTGCAGGGCTTCCGGTGTTGCGTAGCTCGGCGAGGAGGTCGAGGGAGATGCGGCGGAGCTCGTGGACACGGTGGGGCGGCACAGAGACGACGGTGGCTATGGCTACGGCGGTGAGACGGCGGCGGCTGCGTTGGCCATGGCTTCAGGGGAGCGAGGGAGAGAGCAAGGGGGAAGTGTGCGGTGTCCAGGGGGTCGAGGGGAGGCCGGGGAGGCAGTTCAGGCGTCGCGGTGGCAAGGGATGCAGGCAGGCAGGGAGGTGGCGTGTCGCCACGGCGCGTGCGTGCACTGTCTCCCTCCTCTGCCTACTGGCAAAGGTAGAGGATGACTGGTTTGGGCCCTGGTGGGTTAGGCCACCAGTTGGGCCAGCCAGGTGGGCTGCCAGCTAGGTCCAGGTGAGTGGCCCAGTGGCCTTCTCTCTCTCTGTTTTCTGGTTTTATTTATTTTCTATTATTTTTGTAACTTTAGGGCTTTATTAAAAATGCCAGGGCATTTCCAAAAATCATAAAATTAATCATGGCTACTGCTTAGAATATATCCAACAGTAAACATTTTAGTTTATGATTATTTGAGCATTCAAAATATTTTATAGCATTTAAATGCCCAAATGCAAATACTATATGAGTTAATCCAATGACCTTAAGATGTCCTAGAAAAATGTTCGCCATTTTTGTCAAAGGTTTTAACCGAAAACAAAAAGGGTGGACTTTTTAGAAGGGCATTTCAGGTTCATTGAAAAAGTTTCTTAGTAAACCCTAGTTGTTCCAGGGGGTGCTGGGGGTTCTTTCATCCCCATTTCATTTTTCTGGGAAATTTAAACATGATGCAATCACTCTAATGCATGAAATAGCTAGGGTGTGACAACTCACCCCCACTCAAAAGAATCTCGTCCCGATATTTAGGATCTGTTGGGAAGAAAGTGGGGTACTCGAGTCGAAGAGGATCCTCCCTTTCCCAAGTGGCTTCTTTCTCGGAATGGTGTGACCATTGAACCTTGAGAGACTTGATGTTATGGCGTCGAGTGGTACGCTCGGCTTTATCAAGGATATGAACGGGATATTCCCGATATGAGAGATTATCTTGTAGATCAAGCGTTTCGTGGGCCACTCCACGGATAGGATCCGCGAAGCAACGCCTGAGTTGAGAAATGTGGAAGACATCGTGAACTCTGGAAAGATGCGGAGGTAGTTCCAATTGGTAGGCAACTTCTCCTCGTTTGGCAAGAATGCGAAAGGGTCTAATGTAACGAGGAGCCAATTTGCCTTTGATACCGAAACGATGGGTTCCTTTTAACGGAGTAACCCGAAGGTAAGCCTTCTTGCCGACTTCATAAGTCGTGAGCTTATGTTTACGATCATATTGGCTCTTTTGATGAGATTGGGCTGTTTTCAATTTCTCACGAATAACGCGAACCTGCTCTTCTGCTTCCTGAATCGTATCCGGGCCAAAGAGTTGTCTTTCCCCGGTTTCTGACCAGTTAAGAGGCGTCCGGCATTTTCGTCCATAGAGAACTTCAAAAGGAGCTTTGCCCAAGCTAGCTTGATAACTATTGTTGTAAGCAAACTCCGCGAATGGAGGGCATTTCTCCCAATCCATTCCGAATGAGATGACAGAAGCTCAGAGCATATCTTCCAAAATTTGATTTACTCGCTCTACTTGACCACTTGATTGGGGGTGGAAGGCGATGCTAAAAGAGAGACGAGTTCCCATAGCATTTTGGAAACTTTCCCAAAATCGAGAGGTGAAGAGACTCCCACGGTCTGAGTTAATTTCCAATGGAATACCATGAAGAGACACTATTCGGGAGATGTATAAATCAGCTAGCTGGCTAGCGGTGATACTCTCACGAACAGGCAGAAAGTGGGCCACCTTGGAAGGACGATCGATTATGACGAAGATGGAATTATTCCCTGTCTTGGTTCTGGGAAACCCAGTAATGAAATCCATACTAATTTTGTCCCATTTCCACTCAGGAATAGCTAATGGTTGAAGGTTTCCAGCAGGCCGTTGATGCTTTGCTTTAACACGACGACAGACGTCGCAACTAGCAATATATTGAGCAATTTCTCTCTTCATCCTAGTCCACCAAAACCTCTGGCATAGGTCTTGATACATTTTAGTACTACCGGGATGAATGGTGAGAGGGGATTCATGAGCTTCCTTAAGAATTAGCTGACGTAGATGTTGTTTCTTGGGAACCGTCAAGCGGTTCTCGAAGAATACAACACCTCGCTCATCCATGGAAAAACATTTAGCAACTCCGCTAGCGATGTTTTCCTTAATCCGAGATATCCCCTTGTCATACCGCTGGGCGGTTATGATCTGATCCATAAGGTTAGGCTTCGCCACCAGGGTGGATAGGAATCCTCGAGGAACTATGTGAAGGTTAATCTTACTAAATTCCTCGTGGAGAAGTGGTTGACTTTGTTGTAACATCAGGTTGTTACAATAAGATTTACGACTTAGCGCATCAGCCATGACATTGGCTTTGCCCGGGGTGTAAGTTATTCCTAAGTCGTAATCCGAGATCAACTCGACCCAACGTCTTTGCCTGAGATTCAAATCCGGTTGGGTGAAGATATATTTTAAACTTTGGTGATCGGTGAAGATCTCGCAATGATTACCGAGAAGGTAATGTCGCCAAGTTTTAAGTGCATGGACTACCGCTGCAAGCTCTAGATCATGTGTGGGATAGTTTTCCTCATGGGGGTGTAATTGCCGTGAAGCATAGGCAATTACCTGACGATCTTGCATGAGTATGCAACCTAGTCCTTGTCGTGAGGCATCGCAATAGATAATAAAGTCCTTGGAGAAATCTGGTTGTACTAGTACGGGAGCAGATGTCAGGCGTCTTTTCAGTTCCTGAAAGCTGAACTCGCACTATGGGGTCCACTCGAACTTTTTATCTTTCTTGAGGAGTTTAGTTAGGGGTTTAGCAACCTTGGAGAAATTCTCGACGAAGCGACGACAATAACTCGCTAGGCCAAGGAAGATCCGAACTTGCTTGACCGTCTCAGGTGGAGTCCAATCAAGGACGGCTTGAACTCGCTCGGGATTGACAGCAATACCCTTATGAGAGATTACATGGCCTAGATAGGTCACTTCTGGCAACCAAAATTCACACTTGGAGAAGTTGGCATAAAGGCGATGCTCTCAAAGTTTCGTCAATACCAGCCTTAGATGTTTGGCATGTTCCTCCTCACTCTTGGAGTAGATGAGTATGTCATCGAGGTATACTCCATGAAGACCGAGTTCATTAACCGAGAGAAGGTGGCTGGGGCATTGGTTAAACCGAAGGACATAACGGTGTACTCGTATTGGCCATAACGAGTAACAAAGGCCGTTTTGGGAATGTCCCCATTTCTGATTTTGATTTGATGGTAGCCCAATCTCAAATCCATATTGGAAAAGATTGAGGATCCAGCGAGCTGATCATACAGATCATTGATCCTGGGGAGCGGATACTTGTTCTTGATAGTGACCAAGTTGACAGGTCGGTAATCTACAACCATCCGATCCGTTCCATCCTTCTTCTTGATGAAGAGGACGGGGCAAGCCCAAGGAGAGGAACTAGGATAGATGAAACCCTTTTTCAAGGACTCATCGAGTTGGTTCTTAAGCTCGGCTACTTCTAAGGGTGCTATCTTATAGGGTCTCCTAGAAATTGGAACAGTTCCTGGAACAAGGTCTATCACAAACTCGACATCCCTGTCAGGTGGAATACCTGGCAGTTCTTCTGGAAAGACATCCGGGAAGTCTCGGACTACCGGAATATCTTCAAGGTCTAAAAGGGGGTTGGCATTTAGGGAGTAAAGCTGGCGCTTGGCCACTCGAGTTAAGACATTGACTGTCTTACCCGATGGGTGAGTAAGTTGAACGGTTCTAGTGGCACAATCAATCTTAGCATAATGAACTGACTTCCAGTCCATACCCAAGATGATGTTTATGTCCGAGGACTTGAGAGCTATTAAGGATGCAAGGAAGACAAGTCTATCGACAAGAATTTCATTCCCATGGCTTACTCTAGAGGTTTGCCATCTAGAGCCAGGGGTTTGAATTTCCATGGTAGTGAGCATGTCATGGAATGTCGCGTTATGCAATCGAGCATAGCTCTCAGATATGAATGAATGAGATGCTCCAGTATCGAAAAGAACAGATGCCGGATGGCAATTAACAAGGAGCGTACCAAGGACGGCGTTAGGATCATCATGAGCCTCCTCAGCTGAGACATAGTTGACATGGCCACGTGCAGTGGTGACTGGCTTGGCGTAGAATGTCTTTCCCGCTGGCTTACCATGGCCAACGGACTTTCTAGACTGATTGGGGTTGTTGTTCTGGGGACACTCTCGACTGTAGTGACCTGGCTCTCCACACTTGAAACATGTCACAACATTGGGGCGTGGAGCAGCATTAGCAGCGGGGCCACCATAGGGCTTAGACGGTGCAAACTGCTGGTTGGGGCGAGGCGCCTCAAAGGATGGCCTCGAAATGAACCTGGGTGGCAGTGCCGTGCTTGGAATCCACACCCGGCACTTCTGAGATCCAGAGTCGGATGAAGAACCAAAATCATGAGAGTGCTTGCGTGAAGCGTCATAGTCATACTGGCCTGTCTCAGCACTGATGGCTTTATTGACCAACTTCTGAAAGGAGGTGCACTCGTGCAGACGAAGATCGCGGCGAAGCTCATGGCTAAGTCCCTTGTGGAACCTTGCCTACTTCTTAGCGTCGGTGGATACCTCTTCAGGAGCATATCGTGCCAGATTCCCAAATTCACGACTATATGCATCCACAATCAGTCTTCCTTGGGTGAAATTGCAGAACTCTTCCCTCTTGCGATCTATGAGACCTTCCGGGATGTGATGCTCACGGAAAGCCTCACTGAATTCAGCCCAAGTAATGATTTGGCCGACCGGGCGCATAGCCTCAAAGTTTTCCCACCAAAGGCTAGCAGGGCCTTCGAGGTGATAGGCAGCATAGGTAACATTATCAGCTTCGGCTACGTTGGCAGATCGTAGCTTGTGTGTGATGCTGTGGAGCCAGTCATCCGCGTCGAGGGGCTCGACGGAATGATTAAACTTTGGTGGGTACAACTTGATGAAGTCATTGATTGACACCAAGTCATTTCGCTGATGGCGTGCAGTGTTCTGCTCAATCCGCTCCAGCAAGAGGTTAGTATCATGCTTGTTTCTTTCCGCCTCCCGCATAACTTCGGCCAGAGAAGGCGGGTGAGGCAGATTTTCACCCCTAGCTGCACTGGCTTCCCCCTGCTCTGGGGCAGCAGGGTTGCTGCGGGTGTTGACCATCCTAGGAAAAACAAGACAACGGTTTAGACAAGGATGGCACAAACTTAGCAAGGAAGTGCAGAATGTAATGGATAACATGGATGCTAAGATATTCATTGCATGGCATGGTAATATAGAAACTGCCATATATATACCATTGGTCATACACACCGTACATAGTTTAGTACAAGCCCATGCTAGAGTACAACTACGGTAAAAGACATTACATCTCATCGGAGGCATTCCAAGCTCCTATACATTATTTTTCTACACCTCCGGAGTGTGATACACACCAAGTCGTATCCCACGGGTCACGCAGGACTGTGGAGAATACAACTACTACAGTACTAGTGAAACTACTACTAGCTCAGACGGCTCTGTAGTAATCCTCATAAAAGTCACCACCAAAGCCTGGAAGTGGAACATGATCATCTGGGAACAGACGGTCCTGCGGAGCCTGCGGACCATAGGGGCTCGGATGTGGCCTTGGTCCCACAGGCGGTGGTAGACGGGGACCACGAGGAGGGGTGATGCCTCCTACATCGCGCCACTCCATACAATCTGGCAATCCAGACCGTACAGTGTACAAGTCCCTCATGTCCATGTATCCTGCCTGCAAACCGAGTCAAAGTGGCCCAATGATCAGAACGAGTGTGGAAAAGCTCCATACGCAAGGCCCGATTTTCGCGGTCCTTATCCTCGAGCATCTCGGCAGTGGTGCGGAGTAGTGACTCCTCATGTGTAGAGTCATAGTACAAAGCCTAATAGTACCCCTGTGCTCCAGGGAGTGAGGCTGGCATGTAACGGAAATCAGTGTTCTGTAGCAAGGCAGTCCTGGCTCGAATGATAGTCATCATTGAATAGGCTGCATCCTGCACAGACATCTCAATAGTGACCCTAAGTCCATAGGAACAGTGAAGGGGCTCAGTGGCTCCAGGATAAGAGGGATATATCCTGACGGTACAAAGGTACTGGCTCTGGTTGAAGTCTCTGAACTGCTCCTCGACGGTATATTCCGGATACCACCGATAGCCTAACTTGACCATCACTCGAACCAACATGGCCGTGTGGCCGGGCACATCGAGGCACCGGGTCAGATGAACCACTTGGTTCTGCGAACGGGTGGCCATGTGAAAGCACATGATAATGCAAAGGAATTTGAATTTTCTAGGGGAAATCAGACAGCATAACGGCTGTAAATGCTCAGAAAAAGATTTGAGACATCCACAACAGTTTGCAATACCACTCAACAACATCATATCAAGGTTCTGATTCAACTGACAACATACTAAAAGTAGTAGAAACTGTACTGTGGCTGGTAATAACAATCCTATAAGCTACTACGGATTAGTAACACGTGAACCTGATAGAAGAAGAGAGCCTAGTCCTTAACCCAAGTTGAATGAGAAGAGAATGACTCAGATCAGAGGGCATAAGGTAAAGGAGTAAAAAGAGCCTTACGTTCCCTCCCACAATAAATTCCCCTACATATAACTAAAGCATTTCTAGACTCGACATCGACCAGTTTGGCTCAACGAACCTACAGGCAGTCCGGCTCTGATGCCAACGCTGTCAGGACCCCGATTCCAAGTCACATTGATCTAGCGGGTAACACCTCATATCACATTGCGGCCTCACGCACGGTATCCCCACGGGTGTCGCCTTACCATGGCCCGGGACCGTTTGCGCCTTTTGGCTCATGTATATGATAGTGTCGCTAGCATCCATATGACAGAGAACCCGGGCCGACATGGCTAGTCGTGAACCCAAAGCGGCACAGACCTATGTAGACAGGCATACATGAATCACATCGAGCATGTCAGTCAACATCGTGTGAATCCGGGCTATAGGACTGGGCTACCAGGACTCCGGGGAACCCGGGCTGCAGCAGGCTAGGTAGGACTCCGGATGTCACCGCGTGACATTTCCCCGAAGGGACAAACATAGGAACGAAGTGAAACACATGCCGGCCAGTCAAGTGTCCTGAGCAGTAGTGCTGGGCTAGCAGGATTCTGGTGAACCAGGCTGTAGCGGACTACTATGGCTCGAGGAGCACTAGACTACATTTCCCCATAAGAGAGGCTGCCAAGGATAAACAACTAGATTGTTGGATCCCACACATACCAAGCATTTCAATCATACACACAATATGCTCGATATGTGCAAATACAACATGGCATCACAACAAAACTCTACAATTCAAGTACTTTATTTAAAGGCTCCAGAGAGCCATACATAACATGTTCATACAGGTAGGGGTCACATGACCCGACACTCAAGTCATACAAGCATACAAGCACATGCGGAAGCAAATAGTCTGGGTACAGACACTAGAAAGAAAGAAGGCTTGTCGAAGCCTGTCTATCTACATAGGGCCCTCCATGGCCAGGATCACCACCTGGGTGGCAAGTTACTCATCGACGTCGAGGTCTACATAAAACCCATCGGAGTGGGCGGTGTTGTCGTCTAAAAGCAGTAATTAAAGCAAACATGAGTACAAAGGTACTCAACAAGTCTTACAACAGAACCTACTATACATGCTCATTCTCAAGAAGGTGGTGGAGTTATTGCAGCAAGCGAGCTTTCACTCTTGGCTAAGCTATCCTACGAGACACCACTAGTAAAATAGTTTTTGCACGCGAGTCCACTAATCACCAACACAATACTCCACCGGGGATCCTTCCTCGTCATCCTACAAGAGGGCCATCCTCAATACTCACACTTATCTTGAGTCTTTTACTAGTAACCATTAACTTGTCTGTGAACTATATAGGCAACCAAGTAGTCCTTTACCGCGGACGCGGCTATTCGAATGGATGATGTTAACCCTGCAGGGGTGTACTTCTTCATACACGCTCTCACCACTTACCATCGTTTACACGACATGTACTCGGCAACCTTCAAGCGGAAGCCCAACGAGGGTGTCGGCCACAGCCTACCTAAACACTCAAGTCTCTAGTCCAGGTTTATCGCCTATCCAGGTTCCATCCGCAGGGAGTCCGGCCGAGTTTTCCACATACGGCCCCGAACGATGTAAACAGGGTCCCAAGACGCCAAACGGGCGCCCGACATACCTGGCCACGGTGTATCTACCGCATCATAGCCCACCCCTAGGGTCAGCGCTACGCACGGCCGCCAACACATAACCTACAAACACCAGAAACTAGTTTCAACTCCTGGACAGAGTACTAGGGTGATTAAGAAGTCGAGAGGGTCCATTGGTTTCGGGACCAATGTATGGTAGTAGCTGATTCTTAAATCACACATACAGATCTCAGTTCTTAGGGACGGCCTCAACGAAACAACCCACCATGTACTCCTACATGGCCTCTCATCGATACCTTTACCAAATCATGTTCAACACGACCCTCACATTACCAACATAATCATTTCACTCTAGCCCATCACCCAAATGAACCAGACCTGACACAACTCTAAGCATAGCAGGCATAGCAAGGTAGGAAACACATACATGGCTCAATAAACTCCTACACATGCTAGTGGGTTTCATCTAGTTACTGTGGCAATGACAGGTCATGCAGAGGATAAGGGTTCAACTACCGCAGCACACAGCAGTTTGAAACGTTGTTGTCTTAATGCAGTAAGTGAGAGCAGAAGCAAGAACATGGGATTGTATCGATATGATCAATGGGGCTGCTTGCCTGATGGAGTGGTAGTAGGGTACTGCCCTTCAGTTGGATACTCGGAGATATCCTCGGAGGCAGAACCTACCACGAAAGACACCACAGAATATAATGAACACATGGCAATATGCAACAATATGATGCATGCTAAGACATGGCAAAATGAGGTGTCCTGCCTAATGTAATGTGAAACAAGTTGAAATGGGTCCATTTGAATGAAAGATTCAAATGGAAGCTTAAGTTCTTATGCATTATAAGTGTATTAGCTTGTTTCACCTAACCAGCAAGTTTAAAGTGTTTTGTCATGCATGAAACCATTACATATGGAAAGATTGAATTTTTCTGATCATTTTTCATATATAATTTGTTTGATTTGGAGCTATGGTTGATTTTCTATGATTTTTAGAAGTTTTGGCTATTTTCTGGAATTTCCTATATAAGAATAAATCTAGAAAATAAATAACTGTGTCAGCACTGCGTCACCGTGACGTCAGCGGGTCAAAGGCGCCAGCCCAGGTCAAACCTGCCGGCTGGGACCCACACGTCAGTGAAACAACTAATTAACAGGGTTAAGTTAATACTAACTAAACTATCAGTGGGGTCTGGGCCCGCATGTCAGTGGCCTATTGGGTTAACTAAAAGTTAATTGGTGCTAAACTAAAATTAGCAGGGCTCTGGGCCCACCTGTCATTGACCTAGGGGAGTTAAACCCCAGGTCAAACGAGGTCAACTCGCCGGCGGTTTGAAGCCGGCGACGATAGACGAGGCGGAGGGCTTCGGGAAACGCCCACATGCGACCATTTGCGCGGCGGAGAGGCTCTACGTGACGAGGAGACTCGTCCGCGTCTAGTGGTGGTGGTGTTTGGGCTCGGGGTGGTCGGAAAAGAAGCCGGTGACGAGTTTGGCGGCGGCCGGAGCTCGGGTGAGCTCGAACTCGTCGCTAGGGGGCACGGAGAGGCACGTGGTTTGGTGCGTTGAGCTCATGGATGCGCGGTAAGTGCGGTGACACGCTCGGTTTCGAGCTTACCCATCTGTGGCCATGACGGCGACTTGGCCGGCGGAGCCGAGCTCTCGGCCGTGATGGCCAACAGGGTTAGGTGGCAGCTCGAGCGACATGGCTAGGGGGAGAAGAAAGAGGAGCTCACGGCGAGTGCAGCTGTGGCCTCAGAGCTCGGGGAGGCAGCGAGTCGAGCGCGGGGTCGCCGGCGATCTCGGAGCCCGAAGGTTGAAGAAGAGGTTGAGGAAGGCGTTGCAGGGCTTCCGGCATTGCGTAGCTCAGCGAGGAGGTCGAGGGAGATGCGGCGGAGCTTGTGGACACGGTGGGGCGGCGTAGAGACGATGGTGGCTACGGCTACGGCGGTGAGACGGCGACGGCTGCGTCGGCCATGGCTTCGGGGGAGCGAGGGAGAGAGCAGGGGGGAAGTGTGCAGTGTCCAGGGGGTCGACAGGAGGCCGGGGAGGCGGTCCAGGCATCGCGGTGGCAAGGGACGCAGGCAGGCAGGGAGGTGGCGTGTCGCCACGGCGCGCGCGTGTGCTGTCTCCCTCCTCTGCCTGCTGGCAGAGGTAGAGGATGACTGGCATGGGCCCCGGTGGGTTAGGCCACCAGCTAGGCCAGCCAGGTGGGCTGCCAGCTAGGTCCAGGTGAGTGGCCCAGTGGCCTTCTCTCTCTTTGTTTTCTGGTTTTATTTATTTTCTATTATTTCTGTTACTTTAGGGCTTTATTAAAAATGCCAGGGTATTTCCAAAAATCATAAAATTAATCATGGCTACTGCTTAGAATATATCCAACAGTAAACATTTTAGTTTATGATTATTTGAGCATTCAAAATATTTTATAGCATTTAAATGCCCAAATGCAAATACTATATGAGTTAATCCAATGACTTTAAGATGTCCTTGAAAAATGTTCGCCATTTTTGTCAAAGGTTTTAACCCTAAACAAAAAGGGTGGACTTTTTAGAAGGGCATTTTAGGTTCATTGAAAAAGTTTTTTAGTAAACCATAGTTGTTCCAGGGGGGTGTTGGGGGTTCTTTCATCCCCATTTCATTTTTCTGGGAAATTTAAACATGATGCAATCACTCTAATGCATGAACTAGCTAGGGTGTGATAGGTAGACAGATGAAGTACACACTGATGAATAAAAATGCATAAGATATTCAGAAGCATGATGTCCAAATTAAGCAGATAGCATTGCGATAGAGTAGAATGACAATACTTGAATTTGAAAACATGTTATCATGAATGGAATAGGTACTGAAAAACAGGAAGGCATGACATATTTACATGCATGATCAGCATGCTAAGCACATGGCATTGCAACAGAGTAGATACACTCCAGGACATTATATGCATATTGTACCCATATCACGGGCCAAGTTAGAGCAAGGACCTTGTGGGGGTGAAGATGATTCAACATCTTTCCGCGAGTCTTCTGAAGAACCGCCTTTACATGTTCCATCATATTGGGTATCATTGACATCAAGTTTATTGGCCTTTACATTGCTCGGTGAGGTTCTTGTGGATATATCAGTGTGTGCAATTATATCTGACATGCATGGAAGACAACTAGTAGTTAGATTTATGTAATGAGTGCATGTAGGAGACGACATAAATAGTAGGACTGGGGTTAACTAGCAGCAAGAGGTCTCAAAAACTAAAGGGAGAAGATGAAAGCTACAGAATATGTATCATTTGTACTCGAGATTAACTAGATGGCACACAAAAGTATTAAAGAACAACATAGGTAATACTAGAAGTGGTATAATACTATAATCACCAGCCTGTGGGATAGCATTGGCTGATGGATGATAACTATGGAACAACGTTACCTAAAGGACAAGTATCTTAGCTGAACTATGCAACATTGTTAACTCTTGAACAAGACCCGTAAGAGATCAGCATGAATATACAACGAAATTTTTTTCCGAGAGTATGCCAATGGCATACCGTATTTTTATAGAAGGAAGAGAAATATGTACTAGAACCCATACGAGATGCGAACAAGTCATAGGGCGAACCCACCCAACACCTACGCCCTAGCTACTAAGACTACTCTCTCGCGAAAGGGTCTAAAGCACCAGCTCCGCCAAGCTCATCCTTTCTCCATTCCTCGATCTCATCAAGGATCTCTTCCTTAAGCCGATCCACCGATCTTTTCTTAGAAACATTGTTGAAAGCTCGTGCATTGCGTTGCTTCCATAGTGCCCAGGCAATTAAGATTATGATGGAGTCGAAACTTCGTCTCAACTTGCCTTTGAACTGCCTCCTTTGTTCAAGCCACCATTGCAAGAACATGGCATCTGAGTCAGGGATTTGAGAGTTGAGCCTCCACCCGTTGAAGCTAGTGAACCATACCTCCCTCGCGTAACCACAGTGAGTGAGGATGTGATCGGGGTTATCCTCATCTTGAAGACACGTGTAGCATGCCGGCGGTGTGTCCTGGAGAACGTGTCGAGCCCGGCGGTCAGAGGTCCAAAGGTAGTATTGGCAGGAAAGCCACATGAAAATTTTGCATTTTAGAGGCGCCCAGCTTCTCCAAATGCACTCAGCAGTGGGGGTTTTGACCTGACCCATGTAAAGCCAATTGTATGTGGCGCTTGCATTGTATCTTCCGGACTCGTGGCAAGGCCAAATGAATTGGTCGGGCTCCGCCACATTCCTTTCCATGGAGTTGATGGCTTGGCAAAGAGAATATACTTGCTTGTGGCCCAAGAAAGAGAGCTCTCCTTGCACATCATGTGTCCACGCATTGTTAGTGAGAGAATCCTCCACTGTTCTTATGTTCTTATTCCTCGTGCTAACCATCTCGTGAAGTAATGGGGCGATGTCAACGGTTGCCACTCCATGGATCCAGCGGTCCTTCCAAAAGAGGACGCTAGATCCCTCCCCCACCTTGATTCTAATGAAGCTATTGAAGACCTCACATGCTTGGTCGTCAACAATCAAGTGCAACCCTTGCCATGGCCTACTCGGGTCTGTTCTTCTCAGCCATTCCCAATGCACACGAAGTGCCAACGCTTGCAACTCCAGGTTCTTCACACCCAAGCCTCCAAAGGTTGTTGGTTTACAAACCGTGTCCCATGCGACACGACATTGTCCGCCATGGCTTTTCTCTTTACCAGCCCAAAAGAAGGAACACATCCACCTATTCATTTCCTCAAGAACCCAAGCAGGGGGTCAAGCACTAGGAGTTGATGTACGGGCTGTGCAGCAATCATAGTTTTGACAAGGATCAGTCTCCCCGGCCTCTGCATGAATCCTCATTGCCAGGCCGGAATGAACTTCCTCACTTGATCAAGAAGCGGCTGCCAGTCTGCTCTAGTTAGTTGGTTGATAGCAAGTTGGAGACCAAGGTAACAACATGGGATGTTTCCCAGTTTGTATTGCAGGATCGCCTCCACTCTCTGATGATCAACCTTGTTGTGTGTGATTAGAATTGCGTTGGATTTGCCGTAGTTGATTTTGAGACCAGAAGCTTGGCCAAATATGTCGAAGGTATCCTTGACAAACGTCAGGTCTTGTGTGGTTGGCCTCAGGAAAAGTGCCAGATCATCGGCATATAGTGATAGACGCTGAGTAGCAGAGACGCCTCTGAAAGAGCTAAGGACTCCTTGCTCGGTTGCCTTTCTGAGGATGGAAGTGAGGGAATCCATGGCAATCACAAACAGCAGTGGTGAGACCGGATCACCTTGCCTAAGTCCCTTAGCATGTCGAAAGCGCCAAGGTGGGACTCCATTGACTAGCACTCTGGTGTTTGCCGAGCGGAGCAGGATCGAAATCCATGAAATCCATCTCTGGCCGAAGCCCTTTGCCCTAAGGTTCTCCAATAGGAATGGCCACGACAATGAATCGAAGGCTTTGGAAATATCCAGCTTGAGAAACAGCCCCTTCTCTTTTCTGGCGTATAGCTTCTGAGTAAGCTTCCTGACGAGGAGGTACTTGTCATGGATGTTCTCCCCTTTATGAAAGCTGACTGATTAATGGCATGATCTCGGACATGCGAGGCCTTGCTCTGTTCGCAAGCAGCTTGGCGAAAAGTTTGGCAAAGCTATGGGGCAAGCTAATCGGACTGTAGTCTCCAACTTCCAAAGCATCGGGATTTTGGGGATCAGGACGATATGCACATGGTTAAGCTTCTCAAATCCTCTGCCATATCCCACATACAGTTTCATCAGAGCCGCCATAATGTCTCCCTTGATGATCGGCCAAGCGTTGTGGTAGAATGCCCCAATGAAACCGTCGGGACCAGGTGCTCTCTCCGCGGGGATCTCTTTGATCACCTTCCATACTTCCTCTTTCGTGAACATAAGATCGAGCTCATCAACATTGCATTGAGGAATCTGAAGGTACTCCATATCAAGCGCATTAACACTGGCTTCAGCTTTTCCTAGCAGGTTTTGAAAGGCCTCGGAGAAGACATCCTCTTTATCCGCCTGGTCAGTGATGATTTCATCTCCCTTCTTGATGCAGGGTATAAAATTCTTCGATCGTCTCCCATTAGCAACGGCCTGGAACAGTTTGGTGTTGGCGTTGCCGTCTCTCAGCCAACGGATCCTCAATCTTTGCCTGTCTATGGTACACTCCAGAGATGCTAGTCCAAGCAATGAGAGCTTCAAAGTTCTGCGCAGCCAAGTTTCCAGCTCTGACAAGTGTCTCACCTCCTGTGCTCTATCAAATCTCGCAATCAGCCAGTTTGCACTTTTCATGAGCATTTTGATATTCCTGGTCTTTTTCTGCCCCCAAGTTGCAGGTAGGAAGCCGTGTTTCTAAACAACGCATCCAGCCTTTTGAATGGATCGAAGATCTCATTGTTGCAAACCCAAGCCTCTCTAACAGCGTCTTCAAATCCCTCTAGCTTTGTCCAATAGAGCTCAAAGCAAAAGCGCTTTTTTACTCCAAATATGTTACTCGTAGAGAGATGAAGTGGTGCATGATCCGACGCACTTGTGGATAGTGCTTGCAAGTGTCACATCCCTAGTTCTTGTATGCACTAGGCTAGCCCTTCTTGTGTGCATCATGTTAATTTTTCAATTAAAGTTGAAATGGGGATTGCCTAAACCCTAGCATTAAAGGAATTCACTAGGTTCACCTAAAATATTTTCAGTAAGTTGAAATGGCTTTCAAAAATGTTCATCATTTATGGAAAATACTGTAAGCAATAACCAGAGGTGATGCACATTTTTCCATGAAATATTTGGGCTCTGAATTGAATCATCTATTTGAATTTGGGCACTTAAATACTATAAAATATTTAAAATGTCCAAATAATCCTAAACTAAAATGTTCTGTGTTGGATATATTCCAAACACTGGCCATGAGCAGTTTGGTGATTTTTGAGTGTGCCGAAGTATTTTTAATAAAGCCAAACACAATTATAGAAAATAGAAAAGAGAAATAAAAATAGGAAAAGAACAGAGGCTCACCTGGAACTTACCTGGCGCCCACCAAAGCCCACCTGGCCGGCCCGGTTGGCCAGCCCAAGCCACCTCCTCACGCGTCGTCTTCCCCATGCCCTCTGGCATCGTGCGTGGCGCGCGCACAGCCGAGCCGCGGCCACCTCCTGCTTCCACCTCCTTCTACCTCCCTGCTCGCTTCCTCGACCCCCTGGAGACGCCACGCAGCCCCCTCGACGCTCTCTCACTCTCCCCATGCTCATCCCCTCCTCTGGCTCCCTCCCCCTCTCTTCCCCGAGCGTCGCCGTCGACGCCGCTTGCCATAGCCATGCCCGCCGAGCCCCCCTCGCCGCGTCGACCCACCCAGGAGAATCGCAGGGTGGTCTTCATCATCTACGAGGAGCCACGCGACGCCGGATGCCCCCGCATCGCCGGCTACCTCGTCTTCTTCATCATCCACCGCCGAAGATCACCGGCGCCCGTCCGTCGTCCATGGCGCCTCCCCAAGCCCGTTGAGTCCTCCTTTTGAATCCCTGTGAGCTCCTCCGTCTTCCCCATCACTCCCCGCGCTCTAACTTGCGCGCTAGCGCTAAACCCGCGAGCACCCGAGCTCCGGCCGCTGCCCGACTCGCCATCGCCGCCGCTACACGCTGCCTCAGCACACACCGCGGCCACCACTAGATGCGCCACATCGCGGGCTTTATAGCGCGCCCAGCCGCTCGTCCATCCGACGCCGGAGATGGCCGGACGAGGAGCGCCACCGTGTCTGCTTACCGCCGGCGATTAGTTGCTGGATTAGATGACGTGGCCCAGGCTTAATTAGCACTAACCACCGATTAGTTAACCCCTAGCGTCATTTATAGATGGGCCCCACCTGTTAATTAACCACAGGGTTATTCCTTCTTTAATTTAAGCTAATGCCCGTGGCCCCATTGGTCTGTTTGACCTTGCCACCTCAGCGTTGACTGACCCCACTGGTCAGCCTCTGCTGCTGACGCTGTTACACTGACATGCGGGACCCACTGGTCAAGGTTGACCTGGGTCAGCGCTGTTGACCTGCTGACGCAGGCATGACACAGTGATGATGTAGTAATTGACTTTTGAGTTTTAAAATAATTCAGAAAATACCAGAAATTAGTATAAACTTCAGAAATTCATAGAAAATCAACCGTAGCTCCAAATGAAATATTTTATATATGAAAAATGATCAGAAAAATTCAATCTATCCATCTATACCATTCTCATGCATGTTTGAAGAACTTACAGCCACTGTATATGACAATTTGAATTAATGGCATTTAAGAAAGCACATATGGAGTTTGGATTTGAACCTAGTGTTCAAACCAACTCCATTTAACTTGTTGCTAGTTGCATTAGCTTAATCAACAGCATATTGCCATGTCATGATCATGCATCATATTGTTGCATCGCATTGATTGTGTTCTTCCTTATTTGCTGGTAATTGTCCCCTCTCAGTAGACGATGTTCCGATGATGAGATCGATGACACCAATGAAGAACTATACTATCTTCAGAAGTGCTAGGCAAGCAAAACCCCCTTGTCCATTCCGATACAATCCCACTCTCTCGCTCCTGCTCTCTTTTACTGCATTAAGAAAACAACGATTCAACTGTTACATGCTGCGGTAGTTGAACCCCTTTCCTTTGCATGACATGTCATTGACATAGTAAATAGTTGAAACCCACTAGCATGAGTAGGAGTTGTTTGAGCCTAGTGTGCCTACTCTTTCATGCTTGTTTGTCATGCCTGCTATTGCTTAGAGTTGAGTCAGGTCTGATTCATCGGGAATGAATTGGAATGGTGATGAACATGTCCTACTGTGTGTGAGCTAAGTGTGTGAACACGATTTGGTAAAGGTAGCGGTGAGAGGCCATGTAGGAGTACATGGTGGGTTGTCTCATTGCAGCCATCCTCAGGAACCGAGTTCTGTGTTTGTGATCCATGAACAGTTACTACCACACATTGGATGGCCTTCTCATAGGGAGACGGGAGCAGATCCATAGTGGAGTATTGATATGGTGAATATGTGGACTCGTGTGTGCCACCTCAAAAGAGTTACTTGCAGTCGTAGTTCAGGTTAGCCACTGAGTCAAAAGTTGGCTTACTGCAGTTAAACCCCACCATCCCTTTTGTTGATAATGATGCATATGTAGCTAGTTCTAATGTAAGTCTTGCTGGGTACATTTGTACTCACGTTTGCTTAAATTATGTTTTGCAGAGAGACGTCAGTATCACTAGTAGTTCCGCTTGGACTTCGACGTTTAGCTTGTTACCTCAGCTACGATCTTGTACCCTTGGGAGGGTCTTGTAGATAGTCAGGCTCCTCAGCCTTCTTCATTTTTAGTTGTCTGTACTTAGACAAGTTAAGCTTCCGCATTTCCTTTGACTTGTATGCTCTGAATGTTGGGTGATGAGACCCATGTTTGTAATATCTCGCTCCTCGAAGCCTAAAGAATAAATACTTGAGTCGTAGAGTTATGTTGTGATGCCATGTTGTATTTACACATATTCAGCATATTGTGTGTATGATTGAAATGCTTGGTATGTGTGAGATCCGACAACCTAGTTGTTTATCCTTGGTAGCCTCTCTTATGGGGAAATGTAGTCTTGTGCTTCCATGAGCCATAGTAGTCTGCTACAGCCTGGTTCACCGGAGTCCTGCTAGCCCAGCACTACTGCTCCGGAGCACTTGACTGGCCGGCATGTGATTCACTTTGTTCCTGTGTCTTTCCCTTCGGGGACATGTCACACGGTGACATCCGGAATCCTGCCTAGCCTGCTATAGCCCGGGTTCCCAGAGTCCTGTTAGCCTAGTGCTACAGCCCGGATTCACATGCTGCTGACCGACATGCTCGATGTTGATTCATGTATGCCTGTCCCCGTAAGTTAGTGCCACTTTGGGTTCACGACTAGTCATGTCGGCCCGGGTTCTCTGTCATATGGATGCTAGCGACACTATCATATACGTGAGCCAAAAGGCGCAAACGGTCCCGGGCCATGGTAAGGCGACACCCATGGGAATACCGTGCGTGAGGCCGCAAAGTGATATGAGGTGTTACAGGCTAGATCGGTGTGACTTAGAATCGGGCTCCTGACAGCTTTGGTATCATAGCAAAACTGCCTGTAGGATTACCAAGCCAAGCTAGTCGAAGTCGTGTCTAGAAATGCTTTAGTTATATAAGGGAATTGATTGTGGATGGGAACGCAAGGCTCTTTTACTCCTTATCCTCATGACCTTCTGATCTGAGTCATCTTATCTTTTATATGGGGTTAAGAACTTGGCTCCTCTTATATCTCTCAGGATGACGTGTTACTAAACCGTAGTTGCCTAGGATTGTTGAGTTCAAGCCTCAGTTTAGTTCCTACTACTTCCATATGTTCATAGCTGGCCTCAGAACCTTGAGGTTGTGATGTTGAGTGGTTATGCCACCATTTTTGCAGGATGTCTCAAATCATTTTGAGCATTTACAGCCGTTATGCTGTCCGAGTCATCCCAGGTTTCTAAATAGTCCGATGCATTTGCAACTCCCTTCTTTCTGTTCCCGATGTTCCTTTGGGCCAGATTAACCACACTAACCAGTGGGTTGAGATACTCCCTTTCCTCGACATATATGTTGAAGCTATTATTATGACCCTAGGTATCTTAGAGGACCACCTAGTAATCTAGCCATGTTTGGTATTACCGGTATGATGATTATGGCCATCATTTTCAAAAGCATCCCGTGATGTTATTTTGTATGTAGGTATTCTATTTCTGGGTTCTTGAACCCAAGAATCACTCTACACACTTCCCGTAGTTAGTGTTTGCTAGTTACTTTAGGTTATTAGTAACCTTTGCAATAGCCCTCGAGGTCTGTGGTATTTCCTTCTTCCAAATACCATGAACTCCTTATGGCAGAAGTTATTTGAACCAAAAGATCACAATCAGAGTACTATTGAGGAGTTCTCCATTCATAATTGTGACTCTGCCAATCCCACCTCCCTGCATGGGTTATCCGGAAGAAACATGTTGAACTTGGTTCGACATACTAATCTATGCATCCACAACTCAGAAAGTTATATGTTCCTTGAGTTGACCCTCCTCAGCTGTATTCTGACCCTAGTCTATCAATTGATAGTCAGGAATAGTTGTGCATTCATGTTCATCGATGCCTATTACTCTTGTGGTCCGTCAAGCCATTCTATTCCGGAATGACTAGGAGAAACAAACTCCAGTACCTCGTCCACTTCTAGGATTGGGTCAAAGTAGTTGTATTTCGCAGATCAAAATCCCAATCCAGCTTTTGCTCTATTCTTTCTTGGAGTGTTACCATCTTTATGTTAGGAATGTCATGAGAATTGCACCACCTCCTATGAATTCTTGATGCAGTGATACTTCTCACCATCATCATTCATTCCTCGGTCCTTGTGTTGTTGCAACCGTAATGCCGACAAGTGAACTATCTTGTGTGAAATCAGTACTCCTAGCAACCCCGTTGCTTGGTAGGTAAATGGGCAATATTCTCATTCTCAGCGTGTTGATTATTGAATCATCATTCTAAGATAAATTGTGCTACCTTGTCCACTTTTGTTGGTGCACTCTTCGATCGATGAGTTAGGATTTTGTCAAACCTTTGCTCTTTTGATCACATCGTCTTGCCTTGAAAAGCAAGATTTTTCTCGAGCTTAGTAACATATCGGTGGTTCGTGACGTTCCGGTTATCTTCTCGGAAGTATTACCAGGTTGTCACCTGACCGCTATTTTGAGTTCGTGATCATGTTGGTTTCCCTCCAAACCACCCATTCTCCAAGAATCAGTGTGGGATACCCCCCTGAGCTAGTTGGTTAAGCCAAATAACAACTTGGAGATTTGGAAGATAAAAGCTTGTCTGACTTTGTTCGTGTTAAGGGTTATCTTTTGTGTGTGTGTGTGTGTTGAAGAAAGATGATATCTTCATCGATTGGTCCTAGTGATCAGTTGTTGGATCTATTGTCTTGTCCAAACTTTGATTTGAGTGTGGGCTATCCTCAAATCAAATCAGAACCAACGATGTTCGTAATGTTGTCTTACTCGAGGTTGATTCCTCAGGCATACACCATTACATCCTTTGGTCTGATCAATGCTATCACCTTGTTCACATAGTCGTGGAATTCCATCTTCATGGGAACCTGGATGAATTGTTGTTGAGCCCATTGACAACATCCTTATCTTGTCCATGATTCATGTCGAACATCTAAGTAGTGTTGGAAACATTATAAGCATTGCCCTCATGTCCCGATCATGAAGTATATGTTCAGATGAAAGAAGTGACTTCCCCGAATACATGTGCACTTGATGCAAGTTGCCGCCATGAATTCGAGAAAGTTAATGTTGCTTTCTCTGGAATCATCCCAAATCAGTCATGCATAAGTGCGAAGTATTCTATGGTTTGGTAGATTAATTACCTCCACTCCATATGTATTCCCTAGCACACCAAGCCACTAACTGATTTGTTCAAGGAGAAGAGGTTCCTTCATAAGAGCTAATCATATGACTTATGCAAGGACTTCGTTATCCGCGATGATGGTTCCTCACCTGAACTTTGGTAGTGTTTTATTGTAAGACTACTCTGTGGTCATGCTTGTCTTGGACAACATGTTCACATGTGTGTAGCAGAACCAGCTCATGTTTTGGAGCTTGCTATCGTAGTTCATCTCCCGAGAGTCTCGAAACGTTATCTCGTCGACTTATGTTGCAACCTTTACTTTTCGGACATGTTGTTTGAAATATTCTGTTACCAACCAGATCTGAATCTCAGGCAAATATGATGGTTGGAACATTCCCAACATTTGCATCGTGTTCCCAGCTTGCACCGCCATTGTGCCAATCTCCCATGGGCTGCCCCTCTCAGTAATTGATGTCTAGGTTCATCTTCAAAAGTGGACCTACCATGGGTCCCATCCATTTCTGATGATAAGCAAAAATCATCCATTGCGTTGTCTTCAACAAGGTGGTCCACATCATCCATTCTGGTCTGAGTATGCCATTCTTTGACTTCGTTCAAATGATCAATTGTGAATTTCCTCAGGATGGTATGAAGAGTTTCAATGATCCTCGAATCAAAAGTAATTCTTTTTGCCACTTAAGGGGATAATTCTACGAGTCACCTCCCCTAAGGTGCCCCATTATGGAATCATGGCATTTATTCCATCTCTATCTTGAGATCATGCACCACCCTCTTTAGCATGGGATTTGTGCCTACCCAGTAGAACCTTGTCATCTACCTTTTCCATCACTCCTAATCTGTGTCATGTTTTAGCTCAAGAGATGTTCTAATGTCTCACTCCATCAGTTGATCTTGAGTGCTCGTTCTTCGAGGAAATCGTTTCCTGTAGAGTTTCTGTTGGGGATATTACTACTGGGCGTAAACCGGCCTATCTGGGCCGGGTTAACTTCGTCAGTAGCTAAGTAAGTTAAAGCCCAAGAAGACAGAGGAGGGCTCAAGGCCCATGGTCAGCTCAAGGCCTGCAGCCGTAAACCAGCGTTAGTAGTTAACCTATATTGTAAGTTAGGAATAAGAAGATACCAAACCGGACACATCTATAAGCCGGTATTGGGACTCCGTAAGCCGACGAGAGTCACCCGTGTATATAAGGGGACGACCGGGCGGTGGTTCAAGGACAACAGACAACAACTCGAGACATAGGCCAAGCTTGTTTGCTCCCTAGTCATCAAAACCCCATCAATTCCATCACAACTAGATGTAGGCTTTTACCTTCATCGAGGGGCCGAACTAGTATTAACTCTCTTGCGTCCTTGTGTCCGCTTTAACCCCTTCAAGCTAACCCGTCGCGATGGCTCCACGACTAAGTCCTTTCTCTAGGACATCTGCCGTGACAAAAGCACGACAGTTGGCGCCCACCGTGGGGCTATCGCACGATGGTTTCCGGTTCTTGGAGGGCCGCTTTGAAGGACTCGAGGGCTACGCTGTAGGCCGGATGACTAAGAGTTGTCGCGGCAAGCTCTACATCGACGACGCAGGTTGGGGCCCCGAGGCCGACTCAATTGAGTACGGGTACCGGGTCCCCTTTGGTAGCATTCATGTTTTCATTGGCAAGATCGGTGAACCGGGCCCTGAGCCGGACATCTGCACCGACCTCGTTGAGACGGCTCAGCGTGCGCAATCCGCCCGAGTTAAACCAGCCATGAAGTGTGCCTTCGTAGGAGTCATCCATGGAGGAAGTTATGAGGACGGATCGGAGTTTTGCGGGCGACTGTCGTTTGTTCCGGTGATGAATCTTCGACTGGAGAAACCGAATCTCTTTATCAGCTACAAGATGGCCGGATTGGGAGTTGTTTCGATGGCTACAGTATTCTGGACCCCTCTGATCTACCCAACCGGGTTGGAATATTCATGACCGAAACACAAGCAGCGCTTCATTCTTCGACAGCCGCGGCAACGATCTCTGGTTCAGCAGCGGCGACGGCTGCCGGGGCAGGAGGCCCTGTGCGCCCGCCGGCTCGGGTTCTATCAGAACTATTTGATGCGTTGGTTGTGCTTATGGCAGAAGTTAATCCGCCAGATCAGGACGTTCACAACACGGAGATTGCAAAGGTAAAGGAACAGATCACCCAGGCCAAGGCGGATCTGGCGGCTGAGGACACCAGGATGGCCGCAGAGTGGGCCCCTTTAGACGCACAGGCCTACAGGCTTATGTTGGACCAGAGCGCGTCGCATGAAGTCATGAGGAGGAAGCACCTATCCCGCTTACCTCCGGTTTTCGAGGCCAGAGACCTTTTCAACACTCCAGGACCAAGAGCCGGCAATCCGCTGGAGGAGAACCGGGCAGAAGCCCCTGGGACCGGTGCACCGGTTCAGCCTCGTCAGATGGACCCGCCTCCTCAAAACACCGTTATACCTCAGGATGCTTTAACACCTCCGGGTCACTACTCCAACCCAATGGACAATCTTGTTGCCGCTACTGCACAGCTGGAGGCCATTCCAATTGAAGGTGACTCGCCGCAGGCAGTAGAGACGCGACGGGTCAAGGAACTTCTGAGGACAGCTTTGTCCCAACAGGAAGCGTACTCGTACAGCCGCGACCGGATCAACTCGACCCCCCGTCGAAGCCGGAGCTATAGTAGACATATGGATGAACCAGCAGTGTCGAGTAATGAACGACGTGGAGCACCCCGTGGCAACAACCCGACGGGTGGTGCTGATGACGCTCACGAAGTGGTGAACCGGGCCCGAGTGCGCAGGGAGGCCGAGTTAGCCGCACAGCAACAGGCTCGGCAGCTCACGCCGGTTCGTCCAACCATCTCGATCGAACATGGTGTTACTTCTAGTTCTTTGGGGGTGCCTTGCCTTATCCCTGCTTTACGCAACGTGCGCCTGCCCAAGGATTTCAAAGGCCCGCGCAAGGTACCAAATTACACGGCGGATCAACCTCCAGAGACATGGGTGGAGAGCTATGAGATGGCCATGGAGATGCTTGATGTGGATGACACGGCGTGTGCGAAATACTTCACCATGATGCTTGAAGGAACGGCCCGTACTTGGTTAAAAAGCTTGCCAGCTAATTCTATCAGTTCATGGGCCCAATTACGAGCCCAGTTTATCAGCAATTTCAAGGATACCTGTAAACAGCCTATGTCGATAGTGGACTTAGCTGCATGCGTCCAGGAGGAAGGAGAATCAACGACTCATTGGGTGTGTCGGGTTTCACAAGTGTTGCACTCCTCAGACCGCATCAACGTTGACACCGCAGTATTAACCCTAGAAGGCAACTGCCGGTTTGGGCCCCTGAAGTTGAAATTGGGACGGATGAAGCGTCATTGCACCGACATGGGGACCCTCATGGCCGCTTTGGTGAAATATGCTGATTCTGATAGTACCAAGGATCCTGAATCTGATGATGACAAGACTGGGAAAGGGAAGAAGAACAACAGCTCCGAAGGTCAGCAGCATCACTAGGTAGGCAATGGCGGAGGAGGCAAGCGTAAAGCGGATGGTAACATGGACTTTGTGGCTAATACCAACGCACAGGACAATGGCCAGCGACGCAAGGGTAGGCCGAAAAATCGTAATGGAGCACCCAACCCTAACCCAAACCGCCTAAACTATCTGCTAAGCCAGCCCTGTCCAAGACATGGGACGAAGGAGGAGCCAGCAAACCACCTTTGGAAGGATTGCTTTATTATGCAGGAGTTCAAGAATTCTAATAATTTCCGGTATGATCACGAATCTGGCGGTGGCTCAGGGTCCGGGCCGGGTTACGGTGGAGGAAGTTCCGGTTCAGGATTTAATGGTAATCCGGGCGGACATAATGGTCAAAATAGTCAGAACAACCAGGGAGGTTACAACCAACAGCAGCAATAGTCAGGTTACCAGAGCAACCCAAAGCAGTTGAGTAGTGGGCAGTACCATGTCTTTACCACTAGCTTGGACAAGCGAGACCGGAAGGTTCAGAGGTGGGCAGTCAACTCTGTTGAACCGGCCATACCCCGTTATCTACGTTGGTCTGAACAACCAATCATATGGAGCAGAGAGGATCACCCACCCCAGGTCGATAATCCGGGTCGGTTGGCTCTGGTGGTGGCGCCTCAGGTGGGAGGTTATAAGTTCACCAAGGTGCTCATGGATGGAGGGAGCAGCATTAACATCATGTACTATGAGACCTTCCGTCGTATGGGACTAACAGATAAGAATCTCAAACCGTCTAATACAGTATTCCATGATGTAGTGCCTGGCAGATCAGCATATCCCGTTGGTAAGATAGCTCTCGAAGTGGCCTTTGGGGATGATCATGATTCCAGGTCGGAGACATTGACGTTTGAAGTGGTGAAAATCCAATGTCCATATCATGCCCTGTTTGGGCGACCGGCATATGCCAAGTTTATGGATCGGCCCTGTTATGTGTATTTGCAGCTCAAGATGCCGGGTCACAAGGGGACAATAACGGTTCACGGAAGCCGCAAAATCGCTTTGGAATGCGAGGAAGGAGATGCGGCTTATGCAGAGTCGGTTTGTGCCACCGAGGAGTTGAAGTACTATAAAGACAATGTTGATCCGGCGGACATGACTCCGTTGAAGAAGCCAACTACGGAGCATGATCCGGCCCTGAAGTTCAAATCGGCAGCAGAAACTAAGCTTGTTGACTTCGTACCTGGCGATTCGTCCAAGCAATTCAGCATCAGTGCTAACTTGGATCCGAAATAGGAAAGCGCGCTCATCGAGTTCATCCGTGAGAATCGGGACATTTTTGCATGGAAGCCCTCCGACATGCCAGGTGTACCGAGGTAACTCGCTGAGCACACACTTAATGTGGATCCTAAATATAAACCGGTGAAACAGTTCCTCCGCCGGTTTAACGAAGAAAGACGCAAGGCGATTGGAGAAGAGGTAGCCAGGCTCTTAGCAGTTGGCTTTATTGTTGAAGTTTTTCACCCCGAGTGGCTTGCCAATCCGGTGCTGGTCCTTAAGAAAAACGGCACCTGGCGCATGTGTGTGGATTACACAGATCTTAATAAAGCTTGTCCAGCAGATCCTTTTGCCCTCCCCCGTATTGATCAAATTATTTATGCTACGACGGGTTGTGAGCGTTTAAGTTTTTTGGATGCGTATTCTGGCTATCATCAGATCAAAATGACAGTTATGGACCAGGAGAAGACAACATTTATAACTCCCTTTGGAGCCTTCTGCTATGTGTCTATGCCCTTCGGGCTCAAGAGTGCCCAGGCAACTTACCAACGGTGTGTACAAAATTGTCTTCACAAGCAGATTGGCCATAATGTACATGCTTACGTGGATGATATCGTGGTTAAATCCAGGGAGAAGGAGACTCTGATTGATGATTTGAAGGAAACCTTTGATAACCTAAGAACATACAAGATGATGCTTAATCCGGACAAGTGTGTCTTTGGTGTACCGGCGGGCAAGCTATTGGGTTTTCTAGTGTCCAACAGGGGAATTGAGGCTAATCCGGAGAAGATCACGGCTATCACCTCCCTGGCTAAACCGAAGTGTATCAACGATGTTCAACGCTTGGCAGGCCGGATTGCTCCGCTAAGATGGTTTATCAGTCGCCTGGGTGAGAAGGCAATCCCTTTGTATCAGATGTTGAAAAAGATGGATCAGTTTGTTTGGAGTTCTGCTGCTGATGAAGCATTTGAGGACTTAAAGCGGCAATTGGCCAATCCGCCTGTGCTCGCCGCTCCCGTTGACAAGGAGCCGTTACTGCTATATGTTGCTGCTAATGTTCGGGCGGTCAGCGTAGCTATTGTGGTGGAGCGAAAGGAGGCAGGTAAGGAGCATCCGGTTCAATGTCCAGTCTATTATATCAGCGAGGTGCTCATTGAGTCCAAGCAAAGGTATCCGCATTGGCAGAAGCTGGTGTATGGAGTTTTTATGGCAAGCCGGAAGCTTAAACAATATTTCCAAGGTTACTCAATTACGGTGGTCAGTTCTGCTCCTCTGGGAGATATCATCAAGAACCGGGAAGCAACTGGCCAGATTGCAAAGTGGGCCATAGAGCTGGGGCCGTATGGTTTGAAGTATGTGCCTCGGACAGCGGTTAAGTCTCAAGCACTTGTTGATTTCATCAATGATTGGACGGAAATGCAAGCACCTGAAGAAAAGCCGGATCATATGTATTGGACCATCCATTTTGACGGATCCAGGCAGTTGGAAGGCTTGGGGGCTGGAGTCGTATTAACTTCCCCATGAGGTGATAAGTTTTGTTATGTTCTCTGTTTAATGTTCCCTTGTACTAACAATGCAGCTGAGTATGAAGCCTTGCTCCATGGTCTCCGGATGGCTAAGGAGATGAATCTAAGTCGAGTTAAGTGCTTCGGTGACTCAGACCTTGTGGCTCAGCAAGTGTCTGGCACTTGGGACTCCAAGGACCCACTCATGGCAGCATATCGTTGTGAGGTGGATACTGTCGCAGGTTATTTCAAAGGCTATCAGGTGGACGACGTGGACCGGCGGAAAAATGAAACGGCATACCCTTTAAGCCGGCTGGGCTCTCAGCGCAAACTGGTCCCACCCAATGTTTTTCTGGGTGTGCTACACAACCCGTCGGTCAAGATCCCTGGTGAAGAGGATTTGGCTATTCCTGATCCGGAGGCTCAATTGGTGGCGGCTCTTCATGTTATTCCAGATTGGACGCGTCCTTACCTGGCGTACAAGAACGGGGGTGAGTTGCCAGAGGATGAGATTCTAGCCCGGCAGATAATCCGGTGATCCAAATCCATGGCTATCATCAACGGCGAGTTGCATCATTGCAGTATATCAGGAGCTTTTCAACGCTGCGTGTCTCCTGAAGAAGGCCGTGAAATTTTGCGTGAGATCCACGAAGGAGATTGTGGTCACCACGCCGGTTCAAAGTCTCTGGTGGCTAAAGCGTTTCGCCATGGTTTTTATTGGTTAACTGCTCATGCTGATGTGGAGGATCTGGTCAGACGATGTGATGGTTGCCAAAGGTTTTCAAGGCGTGCTCATGTACCAGCTCAAGAATTGAGAATGATTCCAATTACTTGCTCGTTTGCGACTTGGGGGCTGGATATGGTTGGGCCTTTCAAAAGGTCCAAAGATAAGAAGACCCACCTCCTGGTGGCGGTTGACAAATTTACAAAGTGGGTGGAGGCAGAACCTGTTAGAAAGTGTGATGCGGACACGGCGGTTCAGTTCATCAAAAAGGTGATTTTCCGGTTTGGCTTTCCGCATAGTATTATCACAGATAATGGTACCAATTTGTCCAAAGGTGCTACGAAGCAGTTCTGTGAACGGGAGCACATCCGCTCGACGTTTCATCAGTGGCACATCCCAGTCCAATGGTCAAGCAGAAAGAGCTAATCAAGAGATCTTGAGAGGCATCAAGCCCTGGCTCATGGTTCCTTTGCAGAGAACGCCGGGTTGTTGGGTAGAAGAATTACCATCTGTGTTATGGAGCATCAATACAACACCCAACAGATCAACAGGATACACACTGTTCTTCATGGTTTATGGAGCGGAGGCAGTTCTCCCCAGTGATATTCGTCATGATTCACCTCATGTCACGGCTTATATTGAAGCGGACAACTAGACAGCACGGCAAGATGCTTTGGACCGGTTGGATGAAGAGCGTGACATCGCAGCCGCCCGATCGGCGATTTACCAGCAGGATCTTCGTCGTTATCACAGTCGCCGGGTCAGAGCCAGAGCCTTTTAGGAAGGAGATTTGGTGCTTCAGCTCATCCAAGATCAGACTGATATGCATAAGCTATCCCCACCTTGGGAGGGGCCTTTCGTGGTCAGCAAGAATCTGCACAACGGATCGTACTATCTGATCGATATTCGAGAGCATAAGGACTCACGTACATCAGAGGAGGAGACTAACAGGCCGTGGAATATAGCTCATCTTCGGCCTTACTATACCTAAGCCATTGGCTATACTTATGTACATATTACGACAATGTATATATTATGATTAAATATAATAAACCGGAACCTCAGCTAAAGCGGGGTATCTGTTCTTTTACATCATGTGAGGTTACACGGAGTTGCTCTAAAGCGGCCTCCGGTTTACCCCTTGAGTTCGCTTTGCTAAAAGCATCGTGTTATATCACTTGGAGGATTGGTCGTGTCCGAACCAATACCATGCCTCTTGATAGGCGAGAGCCACCAGATCACTTGGGGACTTGGTCATGTCTGAACCAGTCATGCCTCTTGATCGGCCTAAGGCCACAGAATCACTTGGGGGCTTGGTCGGACCCTAACCATGACCATGCCATTTGGTCGGCATAAATGCCACGGTTTCATTTGGGGACCTGGCTGACTAGAACCATAGTTACACCTAACGGGAGCTTGGTCGTGTTTGGCCATGGTAACGCCATTTGACCAGCTTAAATAAACCTTTTTTGGCAAACGGTTTTGTCATTGCTTTTGCTTCACACTTTTCTTTGAAGGGGGGTTTTTGCTTTTCATTGCGTTTTTTAAACCGATAAAGTTTTTTAACCAATCAATTGACGGAACACAGTTCACATCAATCCGGAGACTATTTGTCCGGTTTGATCCTTGTTGTTAACATCCTCTTATGGAGTAACACGGAGTTTACTATAACCCGGCACAGTTTACATGGTAAACCAGCGTCATATATATATATATACAGGAGCTGTTATCTCCTCCAACAGTGTGGGTTTGCAAAACTCCGATTCAAGGTTGGCTAAGCCAACTTCACACTCAATGATGGCAGGTATTATGTATCTCAAAAATTTGATCATATACTTAATATTTTGTTTTGGATGTTTTGATTTCATACAGACATCATATTCCGCCTGACGGTACAACCGCGGTGGCACTTGACGAATTTCTTATTTCAAAAAGTGTTTTGGAAAGTTCATTACCACAGGAAGAACAAGTTATGCACAAAGGCATATCAACATCAAAGGTATCAGCTAGCCTATTACAAGGCAACATGGTGCCCATAATAATATAATTGTTTTTCACAAAGGAGAGGCGGTTTTAAAACCGGCTTCTGGTTCAAGCTTGGCCACCAGCCTGGCCTGATGGTTGTGGGTCATCCTGCGCCGCTTCAGCTTCCGTTTCTCTACCCAGTGGCTGGAAATCCACAGTTGTCCAGTCGATTCCCATTAATGCTTGAAAAACAGCTTCATCATGGATCAACAATGACGGGTCAATATCGGGAGCGTAAGTATGCTTACGGATTGGAGGGATCAGATTTTCCGATTCATGGATTGGTGCAGCAATTCGCTTGTTCTGACTGTCATATTGGGCTTGATAATGAGACAAGTCTGCTTCCTCAGCCAGTTGACAAGCTAGCGGACGTACCTCCTGGTTTATTGCTCGCAGATCTGCTTCGCCAAATTCTGACCCATCTTCCTTCAAGCTGGGATAGCCCTGAGCCGCTTCAATAGGATCAAAATCCGGCACCCAGGCTTTTCCCCGGATTAAGGCATTGATTGCACTGGTTCGAGCAGCAGATTTCTTCAGCTCTTCAACCCGGGCAGGAAGCACCGACAGTTTCATCAGAGTATCTTGAATCAAAGTGGGCGCCGGTTTGTTATGAGATGCGGCACAGATGATCCGTTGGGCACCAGTATACAATTGTTCAACCAATGTATAGGCGGCTGTTAGTTTCTTCCGCACATCTGACCCCAAGTGATCAATGTGTGTCCCTGAAATACCATAAAGGGTTAATAAACCGGCGACTCTGTCAGAAGGCAGAGCCAATTCAGAAGGCAAACTGGCTTACCAAAGATAGCAGTAGTCATGGCATGCACGTGCCGCTTTATGCTGGTCAGTTCATCCGCCACTGGTTTTAGTGCAGCCTCGGAATCCTCTACTCGTTTGATCAAAGCGGACTTTTCAGTGGCCCAATGTGCCCGCTTCTTCTTGAAGCTCTCCTTAAGCTATTCCATGGCGCTTAAAGCGCTGGCCAATTCATCTTTTGCTTTGGAGGTTTCAGCCTGTTGGGTTTTCAGGTTTTCTTGGAGATCGATGACTTGGTTTTCTTTCGTCTTCAGCTCCGCCTGCATGCATACAGATATATGCTTCAACAAATCGGTATAAGGATTCAAGTACCAATCACATAACAAGTTATGCACTTAGCACTTGGGGGCTAATGCATATTCGGTCTTCATCTTTCAGTTGCTTACAAAGTCCAAAGATCAATACAAGTATTCAACTTGGCACTTGGGGGCTAATGGCTATTTGCTCGTATATATTCTGATGCGGCAATTTCAATTACTTAAAGTACCGGTTTAACTATGTTAAGTTGAACCGGCCCTTGGGGGCTACATCAGCAAACTTCAAAGCATCAAGATTTATATTGGTAAGTCCCGGTTTGAAAGAATATAACAAACCGGCCCTTGGGGGCTAGGAGAGTCAGCAAGAATGGAAGCATACAAGCAGGAAGGAGCATATGGAAGTTACCTCATATTTCTCTTCCATCATATTAACCAGACCGGCTTCATAGTCGCGACTGGTATACAACCAGTTCAGATAGCCGGAATGGATATCTTGGGCGTTCAAAGCAGCATAAGTCGTCAGATCAGTGTTCCACTTGCCTTTGCCAAAGGCAGCAAATTCTTCCTTGGCAAAATGTTTGGATAAAGCGACAGGATTGCTTGGCTCAGTATGGCCAGTGCCGGTAATGACAACCTCATCATCCTGGGTACCGCCGATTTGCACTAGGGCTGTTGGCTTGTTAGTAGGTTTTGCTGGACCGGTGGAATTTTCAATCCGGATGGAACCTGTGGGCTGATTGACAGGACCTAAGGCGTCAGTAGGTCTCTCATCAGCAATAAGATCATCGTCCTGCTGCAGTGGATCATTGGGTATATCCTCAGGAATAGCCGCTTCAAGATTGGGTGTCTTGCCTGGTTCAAGAATCACATCTTCTTCGGCCGCTTTGTCCAGGCGGGCCTTCTTGCTTGGCCTAGGTTTGGCCCTGAGAAGAATAACAAAATCAAATACAGCATTTGTTCTAAGGCAATGTACTGCAAACATCACAATAAGTATAGCTTACCCAAGCACTGTTTTGAGCGGTGGGAGCTGAGTAGCCGATGACTCGCCAGAAGATGAGTGGGAAGTAACCTGGTAATCGGAGTCAGACGGATTAAGAGGTTGACAAAAGTAGCCCGCTTTAGGACAAGCACTGACAAGCAAATTAGAGACCTCGGAATGGCGTTTCCGAACCAGACTGTTCGGTAAACCGGCGGAGGTAACTACCTGGCCGCTGTGCCGGGTGGTGCGGCGAGCTTCGTGTTGTTGGGGTCTTCATAAGAAGTTTAGGATCCAAATAAGCAAGAGGATGAGAAAATTTAACTTTCCAGTTTGCCTGACGGATTTTTTGTGAAGGGAAAGTTTCTGAATCAGAAGAGAGAATAATTACCTCTGCAACATCCGCGTGGCTGGCTTCGGCATCATCCTGACAAATATCATCATCAATAAGACGCATGAAGAATAAACCAAGTGAGTCAAGCTCTCCCTCAAAGTCCGGATTATCCACCTCATCATCAGGGGCCGGATTAGAAGATGCAGTGGTTCTTTTCCTGTGGGCAGTCTTCTTCACAGCTTTAGTCTTTTGTCGGGTTGCTCTTTCCGGTTTGTCTGGTTTTTTTGGTTTCTCCTGCGGCAGTTTTTTGCTCCAAAATGGATCATCGCCCTGATTATGCAGACACTGATATTAAAAACAATGACCAGACATATCAATAACAGATTCAGCAAAGAGAAAAATCAAAGTCTTACAGCTGGCGGTTTGTTGGTGGCACAGAAGGGAAGCAGGCTTGTTCTAGTGCAGACGTGTTCCGGTTCATTCAGTATCTTATGCACAGCCTCTGTGATTTCTTCACCGAAGAGCTGGAGTTTTGAATGTCGCAGTGGGTCATCAACACTATCAGTATACTCGCACATCAAACCAGAGCGCTGACTAAGGGGCAGTATGCTCCATGATATCCAACAGCGAGCGAGATCAACCCCTGTTAAACCGTTGGCCATAAAGGCTCTAAGCTTTGACAGCTGGGGAGCATATTTGCTTCTCTCCTGGGCAGTCAATCTTTGAGATAAAGGGTGTGTATTGCTGAGCCGCTCCGGACGAAAGCCAGGCAAGGGATTCTCACCAGCAGGGGAGGTGTCTTTGCAGTAGAACCATGTTTGATTCCACTCCTTGGGGTGACTGTGCAGCTTGGTGTGAGGGTTTGTGACCTCTTTCCTTTTCTGAATCGCCATGCCACCCAACTCCGTATTAGAGCCATCAGTAAACTCAGTACGGCGGTTTAGATGGAAAAGATCTATGAACAATTCCACTATGGGCTCCTCTTGAAAGAACACCACACGGAGCACTTGGAAGTGGCACATATTTGTAACAGAGTTGGGGCCAGTGTCTTGCGGATGGAGTTGGAAATCGGCTAAAACATCCCGGTAAAATTTAGAACCGGGCGTCTTAAAGCCCCAGGCTAAGTGATCTACGAAAACAACAACCTCTCCTTCTCGAGGTGTGGGAGGGCATTCTTTGCCAGGAGCCCTCCAATGGATGGTATCTTTGCGGCCTAAAGCGCCAATCAGGACTAAATCGTCCAGTTGTGTAACACCCCGGATGTAGCTTTCCTTATTTGTAATCCAACTCTTGCTGTTTCCGGCGTTTAGTTATATTTATTTTCTCGGGTTCGGGTTTTGTCTCCGTGTGTTATTGTCTTTGTCATGCATCTCATATCATGTCATCATGTGCATTGTATTTGCATACGTGTTCATCTCATGCATTCGAGCTTTTTCCCCGTTGTCCGTTTCGCATTTCGGCGCTTCGTTCTCCTCCGGTGGTCATTTCTAGCCTTCTTTCGTGTGTGGGGATTAAACATTTCTGGATTGGACCAAGACTTGCCAAGCGGCCTTGGTTTACTACCGGTAGACCGCTTGTCAAGTTTCGTATCATTTGGACTTCGTTTGATACTCCAACGGTTAACCGAGGGACCGAAAAGGCCTCGTGTGTGTTGCAGCCCAACACCCCTCCAATTTGGCCCAAAACCCACCAAACTCTGCTCCATGTCCTAGAGCGTTTGATCACGATCGCATGGCCGAAAACCGCACCTCATTTGGACTCTCCTAGCTCCACTTATGCCTATAAATAGCCCCCCTCCATTTTCGGATCTCTCTCTCCCCGAAACCCTAGTCTAAAAAAAGGGATCCCGCCGCCGCCGGACGTGTCCGTCCGCCGCCGCACACGCC